>NW_023276808.1:4937259-4957586 GCF_003668045.3 Cricetulus griseus
GAGAGGTTATCTCTGTAAATTCCAGGTGTGTTACATAATAAGTTCCAGGTCAGACAAGGTTTAGAAACAGTCTGTATCTCAAAATAGACTCACTACAAAAATGTCTACTTAATAAACTTTACAATTGTGAGAATTTTTAACAGATAAAGTAATGATCTTACAACTATCCCTTCACAGCTGTGGGTGGTGGCATATGACTCTAATACCTCCATCAGGAGGAAGAGGTTGGTGGATTTCTGTAAGTTTTAGACCAGCCTGGTCTACAAGAGCTAGTTACAGAACAGCCTCCAAAGCCACAGAGAAACCCTTTCTCAAAAAACAAACAAACAAATAAATAAATAAATAAATAAAAACAAATAAAACAACTATGTCTTCACTTTTGCATTCTCAAGACAGCTGCTACAGTACATTCCTGTAATCCAATGATTTGATGACAGATAAAATGGAGACAATAGACATACTGCCAAGTCTATTTATGTGACATGGCTACCTAGAGACCCTGTCTCAAACATGTTAAATGTAAAAGACAAACACCTAAAAGTGTTCTCTGATATTTACACCCAAACCATGACACATATACCCAACTCCCACACATAAAGAATCATATAAATACAAACAGACATAAGTAAATAAATTATAAATGTATAATAGGATGTTTTGGCACACACCCTATATTCCAATGCCTGGGCAGCAGAGCCAAGCAAATTTCTGTGAATTCATCTACATCATGAGTTCAAGGACAGTATAAAATATGGAGAGAAACCCTGTCTCAACATAAAATTACAGCTCTCATTATCATTGACTCATCCTGAAATCCTTTTCTGAAAAACAGTGATGTGGTTCAGTTTAATCTCCTCACAGGACCCAGGTAAAGGACAATATATGTTAAAGTTATTTTTGATGTCTGCCAGTGGTGGCTGTCAAAGTATTTTCAGATATAAATATATCTGTGTATGGTAGCAGAGATAGGCAGATCTCTGTCAATTCAAGCCAATATGGACTACATAGTGAGTATGTTAGGCATTTCTCAGTGACACACAGACACACACACTGACAAATATACCTACAGCAACAGAGACACACCTCCTAAGAGTGCATTTCCCTATAAGCATTGAGACTACCAACATTCTTCTGTTTTGTTGTGATTAAATTATCTAAAATATCAAATTAGGAAATAAAAAGCATGATATTAACTGATGTTATCCAGCTCTCTACAATTCAATGTGTATGTGTATTGAAATTAAATAAATACACATTCTACAACTTTCAAAATATTATCTCAAAGTAACCCCTGAACTGTTGTTTCTGATCTTCGAGATACTGATATTTCTTCCAAAAACAGAAGCCTCATGCTCAAGAGCTCTCTCCAGAAATGGAGGTTAACTCTTGCTATGGATCACAAGCTCCTTGAATTTCCTTTTTGTTTCAGGTAAATGCAGCTCCACAGATGCTCAATCACAAAACAGCATAGAAAAATGATTTAAAATCTGCTTCCTGCCACATGGATTATGGCACAAAACATGGATTATGCCCTATCTACCTGCCAAACACGATTCAGGAATTGAGAAATCTCCACAGATGTAAAATATCCTTTCTCCTTGGAACTATAATTCACTAAATCACAACACCAAGACACAAGCATTCTAATCATGTATTGGTGAAAGCTGATGACATCATCATTTTTCTTCAAGTTGTTAAACTATTTGCAATATTTAAAATACAAACCTAAAAATAGAATGCAATATTCATAACTTCTAGAAACCAGGATCCAGATTTCTAATCTGTCTTCCCACTGCTACCAAAAGCAGTGTCTGGAAGTGAACACTGGGCAGTGATACTGCAAGAACTCTATCCCCACATGCCAGGGCCGCAGTGTCTCAGATTATCCAGTAAATCCATACTGGGAGGAACATAGGACAAAGGCCATTGCCTAGGTCAGCACATGGACCATCAAAACTATAGTCTGGCTGATGGTCCATCTGAATCCAAAAGAATTGAAAGCTAACTGGGTGGTGGCGGGACATGCCTTTAATACCTGCACAGGTTAATCAGCGACAGTAATAGTTCTGAGAGTTTGAGACTAGCCTGGTCCACAATATGAGTCCCAGAACAGAGTAAACCTGTCTTGAAAACTAACAAACAGACAAACAATAGCTACATAAATAAATAAATGAAATGATAACTCAAGAGACCTGCTATGAACATCATACACTCACCATTGTAAACCTTGTGGCCTTGTTAGAACTCATTTCAGCATACGCAGAATATAAGCACAGGAAAAAACCCACAAAATACCTGCCACTACTTATCCAGACATCTTACTCTCCCCAGATCACCACGTTTCCTATGGCCACCCAACTAACACTCATCTTAGGAGCTTCCATACTGGGTTATCAGAGATCAAATGACTTAGAAAGCACAGAACTTCCAACTCTACACTTCCAGCACAGCAGATAGAGGCCTAATCCTGAAATATTATACTGTACTAGACATTCTTCCTCCCCCATAGGGCATAACCTGTTCCTCATCCAAACCACAGGGTGTTTGTATGCACTGTCCATTACACACTCAATATCCAGTGCAGCAAACCCATTGCCTCAGAGCTGGAAAATCCTGAAAACAGACACAAGTCATGTTCACACAGTAACTGTTGCTACTGTGTAACTGGGTAAAAGAAAAACAGGCCAAATATTAGAAAGCAATGGGGTAATGATAGGGCTTGGAGACAAGGTGAATATGATGCATTTATAATCTCAAATACTATTTTGAAAACTTGAAACATGTTTCTTGGTCAAGTGCTCCAGGGACTTAAAGACTTGTGTTAGAGCACATTAAAATTTCTCACAACATTCCTTTCCAGCAAGGATATTCCTAAAATAATTACTGAAGTAGAACATTGACTTGAATCCAGAGGTCATTCATTATCGACAGGGTCCAGAGGTGAAGGTAATGGTGATAGGAAAGGTAGGACAAATAGATGGTGGAAAAAAGATAAATGCTAGGTTGCAGACGTATTGCAGAGGCTATGTTCCAGACTAACTAAGCTTCTTAAGAAGAATAGCATCTTTTATATTACTTAAATGGGGTGGGATGATAGAAGGAAATATGAATCCATCAGAAACTATTAATAATGGAGAAATTCGGGAAGAGGTTAGCAAACAATATCACACTAGGGAAACAGAGTATCTGAAGAACATGACTGACTTATGACATACAAAATCCTTCTAAAATGTTCCTGGCCCCACACCATTACAATTTCTCCCAAATATATTGCAGGTTTTAGAGAAGAAGCTTAGTTTTATTGTCAATACATCAGGCCTCAATGAAAGCTCCCAAGTCCTACATCCCAGGCTATTAGTAGGTCCTCCATACCTGAGGGCTTAAATGAAGTCCTTGCTTGATGAGGTGAGTTCTTAACTCAACTGTGTTTTATTTTCAAATAACTGTCATCTGTTCACCTTCCAAAACTATGGTCTTCTCAATAAAAAAAGCCAGAATTTCATCTGGCACAAAATTAACTGTCAATGGAGATAACATGTAAATTTAAATGCAGAGTTGAATGCCAAGAAGATACTGGAAAAACTATGCCTCTCTGAGTTAGGCAAGCTGCTTTCCATATATTCATCAAGAATGTTGAAGTTGACTAGAAACTTGCTCCTACTCCCAGCTTCCTGTCAATACTCTCTGATCAGATTAATCCACAGAGCAAAGCTTGTGAAACACCTCTCCCTATGTCAAATAATTTATATGGACCACATGGGAATTCACAATACAGGGAATCTGGCTGCATTCCTCCACCAAGATACAGGGAGGACCCACCACACTGACAGAGGAAATCCTGAAAATTCTATTCAGGTTTCACATGGAAACCTAGAGACCCTATCTCAAGCATCCTAACTGTAAAAGACAAGCACCCTAAGTGTTCTTTGATATTTGCACCAAAACCTTGAGACACATGCCCAAATTCCACACCTAAAAATCACACAACTATAAATAGACATAAATGAATAAATAATAAAATTATAATAGGATGTTTGGACACACAACATATATTCCAATACCTGGGCAGCAGAGACAAGCAAACTACTGTGAATTCTGTGCCAAAGTCATCTGCATTCTGAGTTCAAGGACAGCCAAAAATATAGAGGGAAATCCTGTCTCAACTTAAAATCCCAACTCTGATTATCATTGACTCATCCTGAAATCCTTTCCTGAAATGCACTGAAGTGGTCCACCTTAATTTCACCACAGGGCCCAGGTAAATGACAATATATCTTAAAGTCAATTTTGATGTCTGCCAGTGGTGGCTGTCAAAGTATTTTCAGATATGAACATAGTTAAGTATGGTAGCAACGATTGCCATCCTCCATGAGCTTATGGGTCCAATTACATTCAGACTACCAACATTCTTCTCTTTTGTTGTGATTAAATTATCTAAATAAAAGCTACTCCTGTAATGAACAGATTTGGTTGTTACTCCTAGGCCAGATTCTATCATTGTGGGAACTTAGGAGAGAAACTCAAGTCAGTCATTGAAGGGAAAACATGTGGAATCATTGTGTCTTGATTTTCTCTTTTTCTTTGATATTATCTTGTGCTCAGCTATCTCTCTTAAAAAGCCCAGATGCACTTTCTCAGAGATAACCTGAAGTCTTATTCCCACATAAAGCATCAGTTAACACAATATTTTCCAGGCATAAATCAAACATTCTGATCTAAGAACACATTCAATCAGTTTTCTGTCAGATGTTCCCAGGTTTTGTCAAGTGGATACCTGATGAATTTAGCCAAAGCAACTATATTAATCATATCAATCACTTACACAACATAGACTCAAACATGAAGACTGCAACAACTGGAGAACACAAATTTGCCAGTATGCAAGAAAATAGGAAGAGGCAACCATCCAAGATAAAGATAAAAAAGTAAACCTTCTATCCACAGCAACTTCACCCAAAAGCAAAACATTCATAACTGATAACATAAGAAATTTCATGAAGATACATTGCTGAAGGTCCAACATTTTTATGTAAATGTATATAAATAGGTTAAATTATACATTACAAAAAATCAGTACACAGATTCACATAATATGAGGTCTAAACTTGTCACAAAGTACAACAATCAAACATATATAAAATATTTTGGAAAGAATGAAAGGATCGGTGAGAAAATGCCAAGAAAATAGGCAGGTAAATATTGTCAACTTTTAATCAGAAGACAGAAGAAAACAGAGGAAAGTAAAAGGCTGATCTTCACCAATGATACCCAGCTCCCTATGATATAAAATTAAATAAACACAGACTTCACAACTTTCACAAAATTACCTCAAAATGACCCTTGAACTATTGTTTCTGACCCTAGGGCTACTGATATTTCTTCCAAAAAGAGAAGCACCATGCCCTAGAACTGTCTCCAAAAATGAAGGTGATCTCTGACTATGGATCAGAAGCTCCTAATAATTCCTTTTGTTTCATGTGCATACAACCCCACTGATGCTCAATAACAAACCAACCTAGAAAAATAATTTAAAACACATGTAAACCAATGTAATCAAATTGAAAACCATGATATGGTCACACATAACTATGAATACCTGATGTTGGACAATGAAGCAAAATTAAAGAAGGTAAAAAGGGGTATCTTCACCAAATAGTGCTGGCATAAATGGGTGCTGACATGTAAAAGACTGCATACAATCCATATATATCACCATGCACAAAACTTAAGTCCAAATGGACCAAAGACCACAACATAAATGCAGCCACACTGAAAGTCTTAGAAAAGTAATTAGGAGGTAGCCTCAATGAATTTGTACAGTAGAACACTTCCTGAACATAATACCAGCAGCACAGATACAGAGTTGCACAATTAATAAATGGGACCTCCTGAAACTCAGAAGCATCTGTAAGTCAACTGACATAGTCAACATGACAAAAGGTCAGCCCCATAGAATGGGAAAAGACATTCATCATCTCCACATTTGACAGAGGGCTGATTTCCAAAATACATAAAGAAGTAAAGAGCCTCATCACCAAAACACCAAAGAATCCAATTAAAATGTGGGGAAGAGAATTAAATAGAGACTTCTCACTAGAGGAATCTAAAATGGCAGAAAAACACTTAAGAATCTGCTCAACATTCTTAGACATCAGGGAAATGCAAATCAAAACAACTCTGAGGTAGCATATTATTCCATTATAATGGCTAAAATAAAAAAAAAACAATAACAGTTTATGCTGGAGAGTGTGTGGAGAAAAGAGAACACTCCTACACTGCTGGTGGGAGTGAAAATTCATACAGCCAATTTGGAAACCAGTATGGCGGTTTCTCAGTAATATGGGAATCAGTGTACAAGATTCAGCAATTCCACTTGTAGGCTAAAATATGAACATTTAAACAAGAAGGACATCTTTTAAACTGTGATCATAGCAGCCTTATTTGTAATAGCCAAAACCTGAAGCAACATAGATGACCCTACACTGAATAATGTATAGAGAAAATATGGTATATTTACAACATGAAGTACTACCCAGCAGAAAAAACAATGGAATCTTAAAATTCACAGGCAAATGGATGGAAGTAGAATAAAGCTTCCTGAGTAAGGCAACCCAGTAACAAAAAGACACACATCACATATACTCATTTATATATGGGTTTTTGACATGGAACAAAGGATTTCCATCATACAATCCACACCGCCAGACAAGCTAGGAAACAAGGAGCATCTTAAGCAAGACATAGATAACCCAGAGAACAGGAAAGGGACAATATCTCCTGAGTTAATTGGGAGCATGGGGGAGGGGAGATGGAGTTAGAAGAATGAAAAGGGGATAAGAGGAGGGGAGAGGAGGACATGAGGGAGCAGGAAATTGAGTCAGGGGAAGAATAGAGGAGAGTAAGAAAAAGCGATACCATAATAGATGGAGCCATTATGGATTTAGAGATAAATCTGGCACTAGGTAAATGTCCAGAAGTTTACAAGAATGACACCAAATAACAATCTAAGCAACAGTCCAGGGGTCACCTTAAATGCCCTTCTCTGGTAATGAAATCTTTGACTACCTTATATGACATCCTAGAGCCTTCATCCAGTTGCTGATGAAAGCAGAAACAGACACCTTCAGCTAAACAATGAGCCAAACTCCTGGAATCTAGTTTCAGATAGGGAGGAGTGATGAGCAAATGGGTCAAGATCAGGCTGGAGAAACTCACAAAAACAGCTGACCTGAACAAAGTGGAGCTCATTGACCCCAGACTGATAGCTGGGAAAGCAGCATAGGACTGATCCAGGCCCCCGGGTCATGAGTGTCAGGTAAGAGGACTGGGTATTCTGTGGGGCATGTGGTAGTGAATTACTATTAATTCATGTTATACAAATGTCTTTGTGAGCCCATTCCATATAAACCATCAGTCTCTCAGCCTGGAGACACAGGGGAGGTCCTGAGCCATTATCCAAGGTATACGAAAGATTTTGAAAATCACTTATAGAGGCCTCACCATCCCTGAGAAGCAGAAAGTGGATTAAATAAGGGGTCATTGAGGGGCAGCATGGGAGGGGATGGAGAGGGAACTGTGATTGACATGTAAAACAAGTTTGTTTCTAGTTTACATTAAAAAAGAAAGAAATACTTTCTTAACCAAAAAAAGAAAAGAAAAAGAAAAAGAATTTTTAATCTGATTTTATGGATTATGGCACATCACATGGAATTTGCCCAATCTACCAGCACAGCACCATACACACTTGAGAAATCTCTACACATCAGAAACTCTTTTCTCCCCTGGAACTAAACTTCACTGAATCACATCATTGTGGTTATTTGCACCACCACGTTACAAGCATTTTAATCATGTATTGATGATGGAAGACGATTCACATCACCAGTTTTCTGCAAGTTCCTAAACTAATTGCAATATTTATAATACAAACGTCAAAATGGACTGCAATATTCAGAACTTCTAGAAACCAGATATTTAATTTTCTAATCTATCTTCCTACTGCAAAAAAAGCAGTGCCCATATGTGAACACTTGCAGTGGTACTGCAAGAAATATATCCTCCCATGCCAAGGCTGCAAAGTTTCCCATTACCCAGTAACTCCATATTGATAGACACAGAGGACAAAGGCCACTTCAAAGGTCAACAGATGTACCAACAGAACTATAATCTGGCTCATGTTCCATTCAGGTCCCAAGAGAATTAAAAGCTTACTGGGTGGTGGTGGCACATGCCTTTAATATCAGCACTTGGGAGGCAGAGGCAGTAAGATCTCTGTGATTGAATACCGAACTGGTTTACTAGCTGATCCAGTATAGCCATGACTGTTACATGGGAAACCCTGTCTTTAAAAAACAAGCAGTCAAGAACTAAATAACTAAATAAAATGATAGCTCAACAGACATGCTTTGAACACCAAAGTCACCATTGTATAGCTTGTGGTCTTGCTTACAACTCATTTCAGCAAAGGCAGCAGGAACCATGACAAAAACCAAATAATTGTCTGACACTAGTATTCCTGAGTACTAACACCCCCCAAAAAATGCCCACATTGCCTAGGGTCACCCTATAACTCAGTCCTTCCAGCACATATTCACACACTAACTGTGAAACTGTGTTAACAAAAACCAGACCACAGATTAGAAAACAATGGGGTATTGATTGGGCTTGGAAATAGAAAAGACAATGTGAGTATGATGCATATATAATCTCAAAAATTATTTTGAAAACATGAAACAGGCCTTATGGCCATGTGGTACAGGGACTAGAGACTTGTACTACATTTTAATCCTGATTTCATGGATAATGGCACATCACATGGAATTTGCCCAATTTACCTATACAGCACCATGCACACTTGAGAAATCTCTACACATCAGAAACTCCTTTTCTCCCCTGGAACTAAACTTCACTGAATCACATCATTGTGGTTACTTGTACCACCATATTACAAGCATTTTAATCATGTATTGGTGAAAGACAATCCACATCACCATTTTTTCCACAAGTTCCTAAACTATTTGCAATATTTATATAATAAAATCCTGAAAATGGAATGCAACATTCAGAACTTCTAGAAACCAGACTATCAGTTTTCCCTGCTCCCAATACTCTCATCAAATTATGCCTATAGAGGAAAATTAGTGAGAGACCTCCCCCTAGGTCAAAGAATTTACATGGGCCAAATGGGATTTTACAAGACAGTGAATCAGGTCGCATTCTCCCCACAGATACAGGGAGGACTCACTACATTGTCTGCCACACCTCACCATCTGTTCCTCCCAATCTGCAGACAGCATCCCCTAGCTCACCCTTTTGAGATTTTCCAGATCAATGAAGCTCTCTGCTCAGCTCCCTGCAGCAGCAACCGCACCACAGCAAACAAAACTGCAGTCTCCTCTTCAAAACAAACTTGAAGCCTGGTGTCAGGAAGAGCCCAGCACTTCTTCTGACTGGCAGGTCTCATTGAGTGTCTGATTGGATGGATAGTGGGGCTTGAGTGACAAGGACACCTCCCATAGGGTCAGAGTGTGCTTAAAGACACAGTACTGTGTTTTCTGGCTGTGCCTCCCACACAAGAAAAAAATCCTTTTTGTACATCTGCAACGATTTACATTTCAATAGCACTCGCCCTAGGCTCAGATGGCAGACCCTGATGAATTCCTGGTCTCCATAGCAACTTCCCCTTTTCCTCCAGGGGAAGTTCAAGAGTTTCTACACATCAAAGAGCCTCTCTCAGGATGCTGCAATCTAAATAAGACCAACTCAAAATGAATTAGGAAAAGTTCACTTGGGAGACACAGCACTGGGATGCAGCAGAGGGCTCCACATCCTCCCTTTCTTCATTCCCCTATTCTCACCCCTCCCTCGCCTGTCTCCCCCCCTGGAAACAAATCACAGGAAAAAAAATGCTAACGGTGTCCAAAAGTTTCTAACAACTCAGGATGAAGCCAGAGCTTGGTGGGCAGAAGAGAGTTGGATCAGGAGTGCAGGGCACGCTGGGAAATGTAGTCCTGAGCAAGTTCTCTGCAGGTTGCTGGGGAAACTTCTCTAGGAACCTCTGGCTCCCCTGGCTGACTTTGTCAGTGAATGAACCAGGGAATCAGTGACTCAGTGACTGAGCCAGCTGAGGGAACATGTGAACTGAATGCAGGCAGCAGCCAGGCAGCAGTCAGTGTTGCAGTTTAGGAAGGGACAGCAGACTAGCTGGAGAGCAGGGTTGGGTGAGCATGTTGGTGGCTGGGGGTTCACTAATGAGCTCAGCCATGCATACCAGCTCGCTCCTGCCCCAAGTCCATGAATGAAAAAACGAACAAATGAGTGAATAAATTAATAAATGGATGAATGGATGGATCGGGTGCACCCGCACCAGAGGCAGGCGGGACTGGGGGAAGCCAGGAGGGTGTTGGGGGCTTTATGAGTTAAGTAGCTGTTATTGCACGTTACATAAAATAGAAATTAGCCACTAGCGAAATGTGTGGAGATCTACAAAGAAGACACCATCCAACAATCTAAGCAAAAGAGGACAGGCTTCCTTAAATGCCCTCCCCTGATAATGAGATTGATGACTGACTTATATGCCACCTGATAGCCCTCACAGACACCCACAACTACTCACTGAACTGAACTGGAATCCAGTTGCAGAAAAGGATGAGTGATGAGCAAAGGGGTCCAGACCAGGCTGGTGAAACCCACAGAAACAGATGACCTGAACATTGGGGAACTCTTGCTCCCCAGACTGATAGCTTGGATACCAGCATGGGACTGATCCAGAACCAAGGAAAATAGGTTTCATTGAGGAAACCTCAGAAATCTACGTTAACTCCAGTAGTAGTTCAGTACTTATCCCTAGCATAGATGTAGACTTTGGGAGCCCATCCCACATAGGGGGATACTCCCTGAATCAAGACACACAGGGGTGGGCCTAGGCACCAACCCAGAGGACACAATAGACTCTGATGTCAACCCTATGGATGGCCTCACCCTCCAGGGGGAACAGAGAGTGTATATGATAGATAATGTTTTAGTTGAGGGGAGTTGTAGGAGCAGAGGTGATGGAGACAGAACTAAGATTGACATGTAAAACAATCTTGATTCTAATTCAAAGAAAAAAAAAGACAAGTCCTGCTCCCACTGTTAGGAGTTCCACAAAAAAAAGAAATAAAGAATGTCTATGATTGAATACTAAGTTTTCTATTAATAACATGTGATGAGCAGTTTCAAAAGCCTATGTATAATATGATCTTATATAATGGAAATTTGTCAGGGATTCTCAAATTTTCTCTCAAAAGGGTAATGAATCATGGATTGACCAAGTTTTTGTTTGTATATCTGTGAAGAGACACCATGTACATGGCTAATATTTATTTTACGTTTTAAAACAGGTTTTCCCTTTGGCTTTGGAGGGTGTCCTGGAACTATCTCTTGTAGACCAGGCTGGTCTCAAACTCACAGAGATCCACCTGCCTCTGCATCCTGAGTGCTGTGATTCAAGGCATGTACCACTACACTCTGGCTATGGCTAATTTTTTAAAGGAAAAACATTTAATTGGTTGGCTTACATTTTCAGAGTTTTTATCAAGTATCATCATGTTGCAACATGAGAGGTGGTATAGAAGGAGCTGGGCATTACACATCTTGACCAATGGCAATGGGAAGTGGTCTGAGACTCCGTTCATGGCTTGAGCATATATAAGTTCCCCCTCCCCCACCCCAGACACACTAGCTTCAGCAAATCCATTCCTACAGCAAGAAAACAACCTCATAAGAGTGCCATTCCATTTGAGCTCATGGGGGGGCAATTACATTCAGACTACCACAGGGACTATGCATTAAGATTCACAAGGAAGTATGGTATATCATTTTGTATGAGTAAACAATGAACCCATCCTACTAAGAAATACTTTGTTTTTTGTTTTTTGTTTTTTGTTTTTCGAGACAGGGTTTCTCTGTGTAGCTTTGAAGTCTATCCTGTCACTTGCTCTGGAGACCAGGCTTGCCTCTACCTCTCGGGTGCTGAGAGTAAATGTGTGTGGCACCAAGGCCCAGCCGAGAAAGACTAACTTTTAAGCTGTTTTCACACCATAATTTACTAGACTATGAAATTTTTGCTGGGACACACCTAAGGCCACATGATAAATTACATTAAGTATGCAGCTTTCATTTTGAACAATTTGGGAATAACAAACACAGTGTTGATTATCATTGAATTGGACAGAGAGGCTACTGAGGAACTTCTTTAACACCAGTTATATTTTTGTGGAAGCCTGTTTTAACAACTTTGCTTCCAATGACTTGTACATGGTAAACTTTTATTTTTCCTGTTTTTCATGTGCTTAAAGATAAGCCATACCATCATTAATTCCAAAGCATTCTACTATACTTTTGGTATTAATTGCCAAACATATTTATGAATCAGAACCCTGACTGTAATGAGCATAGTAAATAAATCTCTTTTAGACATGTAAAAATAGCTTAGTTACTAACAGTACAACACCCAAAACTGTCCCAGAAATGCAGAACCCAGTGACACACAGTGACTTTACTAGCAGAAACAGTCCTAGAATCCCACAACACCAATTATCTTTACATTCCTTCATTAGAGAAAATTATGTTTTTCAAAGACAAAACAAAACCTTCCTCAACATAACTTTGCAGATTTCTAGTTTGGCTAGTTATATTTAATTCAATGAAAAACATCTGTTTGAATATAATCTTTATCATTTTTGATGGTCACTGAATTCCCTCTGCCCAATTCTGTGGAAACAAAAGCAAATCCTCTTCCCTGATGTAACACATATCTTGGTTTTTCTTCTGAGCTCAAAGTATCTCTAAAGTATATAGGTTGCTTTAATTTAGCAGTTTTTTTTATCTAATATCTCCCAAAGCTGTTGTTTCCTTTTCAGTAGCATTTCAAAAATATAAAGTTAATGATCTATTATTTAATCTGTCTGTGGAAGTCTTAATTTCCCCTTTTACCTTACTGAGCATATCTTTTAAGGCACCTCATAAAATTTTAATATAAGTAATCATTTTTTTCTTCTTTTCATTTTTGAGGCAGGGTTTCTCTGTGGCTTTGGAGCCTCTCTTGAAACAGTTCTTTTAGACCAGGATGGTCTCAAACTCACAAAGACCCACCTACCACTGCTTCCTGAGTGCTGGTTTTACATGTTTGCACCACCACCACCTGGCATAAATAATATTTATTAAGAAAAAATCACAAGTCAGATATGAGGTAAGAACCTAAAAGATGAGAGAACCAGTTGATCAGCCATCAGTGACTCCTACCTCCTCCATTTCTAAATCTAAAACAGAGAACGATCCTCCCTCAGCCCATCCTTACCAATTCCAGTCTCCAATCTCCCACAGTTTTCCAAACCTCTATGTTATATTTTGTCAGTTAACTGGTAGATCTCTGATACCACCCAAGCTTTATTATAAAAATATGATAAAAAACCACACAATCCCCAGGACTTCACTTCTTATCCATCTCACAAGTTTGCTACTTCCATTCCTCATATGAAAGTTTCCATGAAAATTGTCTCATAGCATGGACATCTCAACATCCTGTGGTCTCAAATGCAACTCAGCTTCATCTTCACTGCTTCATGCAATGAACTCTCACAGACTCTTCACTTGGGGTCTGATTGTCAAATCATAGATGTGTCATATAGTGAAGAACTGACCACAGAAGAAGACTCCATCTTCTTTATATTTTGCATCTTTATTGTTTGCATAGTCAGTAAAAAATAGGTGATTCTGCAATGATTTTGTGGACCCTACCAAGCTTGAATCATATTTGCCAGTTTTTGAATAATGTTGCTCCTGAGACAAGGAATTACTTTGCCTACTCCTTCAATAGGGTAAGGACATTGTTGGGTAGAGTTGCAAACTTGGGGTACCTTCCTACACTTTTAATGACGAGCAGGGCCATTTCTTTAATGCTGTTAAAAACTTTGAAAATTACTGTTTCTTTTCCATCAATGGATTGCCATAACAAAACAGAGACTTTCATATATTCCTCCTTGTGTTCTTGTGTCCTTTTCACTGTAGACCTGAAGGAGTCAACAGTAATAACTATCAACAGAAACAATATTTTGTGTAAGACATCAGTCCATTACTCTTAAACTCAGCCTTATTCACTTTCTTGTGATGTGTAGATATTAAGAAAGATTCAGGGACAAAATATCACACAGATGAACTCCAGCTAAATTTTTCATGAAATATTCTAAGAACCTGTGCTTACTTTTCAGGACAAGATCACTCAATACAATAAAAAAGAATGGAGCCAGGTTTGGCCTAAAGGGCCACAGCAAGACAGGTATATGACTGTATTATTGACAGGGAACAGACTTTTTATATCTTTATCAGAAACATAAGATAGTGGCAATTTCCAGGATCAATACAGTTGTAGTTGCCAGGAAAACATGAAAATTGCAAGCCATACAGGGTAAAAAAGATTAATGTCTAAGAACAATGTTCTTGTTAAGCTTACATACTTCCTTGATTACTAAGAAATCATATAGAAGAATACAGATTAGCCTGATTGCTTGACTACCTGATGGAGATCATCAGTTCATCAGGAACCAGTAGGTACATTATTTCCTAAGAGCCATGGGCTTTAGCCTGAATATGCTATGACACATATCTCTCAAGGCAGATAGGTCAGGCCAACAGCATGGTGCCCTGCAGAGACTTTTACCCAATGAAATCCTGACCCTGACAATCAGGGTCTGCCATTACTCTGGCATTCTCATCTTTTGTGTCCCACAACAACAACCAATCTCTATAAAGACCATTTATGGATTTTGCCATTTAAAGTCTTGATACTGTCAACTTCTTCCAGAGGCAGGCAGATCACTGTGTGTTCGAGGTCAGCCTGGTCTCCAGAGTGAGGGCCAGGATAGGCTCCAAAGCTACACAGAGAAACCCTGTCTAGAAACCCCCCCAAAAAGAATACCTGTTGTTGGACAATAAATCTAAAATTATACAATGTAAAAAAGAAACTATCTTCAAGAAATAGTGCTGTCATAACTTGGTGTTGGTGTGTAAAAGACTGCATATAGATCCTTATCTATCAACATGCACAAAACATAAGTCTAAATGGATCAAAGACCTCAGCATAAATCAAGCCACACTGACCCTCTTAGAAGAGAACATAGGAGGTATCCTATAAAAATTTCTAAATTAGACCACTTCCTGAACACAACACACATAGCACAGACACAAAGATTCACAATTAACAAAAGGGACCTCCTGAATCTGAGAAGCTTCTGTAAGTCAAATGGTGTAGTCAACAAAACAAACAGCAACCCACAAAATAGAAAAAGATATTCATCAACCCCACATTTCACAGTGGGCTGATTTCCAACATATACAAAGAAAACAAGAAGCTCATACCAAAACAGCAAAAAAAAATCCAATTAAAAAGTGGGATACATAAACAGAAATTTTTCAATAGAGGAATCCAAAATGGCTGAAAGACACTTGAGAAAGTGCTCAACATCTTTAGATATCAGGGGAATGAAAATCAAAACACCACTGAGGTAGCATACTCCTCCTGTCAGAATAGCTAAAAAAAAAAAAAACAACAATGACAGTTTATGATGAAGACAATGTCGAGAAAGGAGAACAATCCTCCAATGGTGGAAATGGAAAGTACAGCAGCCACTTTGGAAATAAGTACAGCGATTCTTCCGAAAAATGGGAATCAGAGTACCAGAAGAAGAAGCTTTTCCACTTTTAGGCATATAGCCAAAAGAGGCATATATGTTCCAACAAGGACATCTGTTCCACTATTTTCAAACCAGCATTATTTTTAATAGTCACAAAGTAGAAGCAACCTAGATGACCTTAAACTGAATAATGCATAGACAAAATATGGTACATTTACATAATGGAGTAGAAAAAATGTCATATTTTAAAATTAACAGGGAAATGGATGGAAGTAGAAGAAAGTATCCTGGGTGAGGTAACATAGTAAAAAAAACATGGTATGTACTTACTTATGCATGGGTTTTAGACATGGAAGAAAGGATTACCATCTTACAATCCACACTCCCAGAGAAGCTAGGAAACAGGGAGAAACGTAAGAGAGATTACCACATGACCCCCAGAGAAGGGGAAAGGGACAAGGTCTCCTGAGGTCATTGGGAGCATGGGGGAGGAGAGAGGGACTTAGAGGAATGAGAAGGGGAGAAGAGGAGGTTAGAAGAGGAATTGAGGAAGCAGAAAGAAGGAGTCAGTGGTAGAATACAGCAGAGCAAGAAAAGAGATACCATAATAGACACAGCCATTATAGGTTTAATGAGAAATCTGGCACTAGGGAAATGTCCAGTGATCTACAAGGATGACACCAACTGACAATCTAAGCAGTAGTCAAGAGTATACTTTAAATGCCCTTCTCTCATGAGATAGTTGAACACCTGATATGCCATCCTAGAGCATTCATCCAGTAGCAGATGGAAGCAGAAGAAGACACGTACAGTAAACATTGAAACAAAATCCTGGAATCTAGTTTCAGATAGGGAGAAGTGATGAGGAAATGAGTCAAGACCAGGCTGGAGGAACTCACAGAAATAGCTAACCTGAACAAGTGGGAGCTCACGGACCACATACGGATAGCTTGGGGAACCAGCATAGGACTGATCCAGGCCCCCTGAGCATGGGTGTCAGTTAGGAGGCCTTGGTAATCTATGGGGTCTCTGGTAGTAGATTAGAGTTTATCTCTGGTGTATGAAGGGACTTTGGGAGCCCATTCCACATAAAGCAACACAGTCTCAGCTTAGAGCAGTAGGCCTATGCCTTGCTCCAAAAGGTATGATAGACGTTAAAGACCTCGCATTAAAGGTTTCCCCTTCACTGGGGAGCAGAAAGGGTATAAAATATGGGGTCAGTGAGGGGCAGGGGAGGAGGAGGGGAGAGGAAACTGAGATTGACATTTAAAACTAGGTTGTTTCTAATATAAATTGAAAAAGGAAAGAAATGCTCCCTGAACCTAAAACAAAAAAATGCAAAGAAAAATAAAAGTGATTTTAAATCTGATTCCATGGCCTATGGCACATAACTGGGAATCTGCCATATGTACCTGCACAGCACCATGCACACTTGAGATATCTCTGCACATCGGAAACTCCTTTTCTCCCCTGGAACTTATCTTCACTGAATGACATCATTGTGGTTATTATAGTGGGAAATTACCAATATGGAGTCAGGTAGAAATATAAGGGTATTTAATAGGGAAAAGCCTTACTTACAGAGCAATCTAGCCAGCTGGCGAGGTAGAGGTCTGTACAGCAAGCAGCAAAGAGAAACCGAAACCAAAAACGCAGTCCCACTATGTCACTCTGACCACGCCCTCACAAGCCTGGTCAGGCACACCTGTAGCCAGCCCCTAAGAAGGCGTGGCTACAGCTTCCCCTACAGGTTATTTGCAATACTAAATTACAAGCATTCTAATAAAGTATTCATGAAAGACAATCCACATAACCATTTTTCTTCAAGTTCCTAAACTAATTGCAACAGTTGTAATACAAACATGAAAATGGAATGCATTATTCAGAACTTCTAGAAACCAAATCTATAGTTTTCTAATTTGTTTTCCCACTGCAACCAAAAGCAATGCTCACATGTGAACACTATGACACTGTAAGAATTATATCCCCCCATGTCATGGCTGTAGAATCTCCCATTACCCAGTAAATCCATCTGAGAAGCACAGAGGACCAAGTCATTTCCCAGGTCACCACATATACCAATAGAACTACACTCTGGTTCATGTTCTATTGAGTCCCAACACAGTTGATAGAACACTGGGTGTAGGTGGCACATGCCTTTAATAACAGCATTTGGGTGGCAGAGGCAGTAAGATCTCTCTGAGTTCATACCAGACTTGTCTATGTGAGTCCCAGTACAGCCATGAATGTTTCAGAGGGAAAAATTTTCTTGAAAAACAAGCAGTCAATAACTAACTAAATAAATAAATGAAATAATAGCTCAAAAGACCTGCTCTGAAAAACATATAATCGCCATGGTACATCTTGTGTTTTTTCCTATAATTCAGTTCAGCAAAGCAAGAATATAACAATGGTAAGAAACCACAAAATACCAGCCACTAGTTATCCTGACAGCAAACCTTCCCCAGAACCCCCATATCAATTGACTCAGATATCACAGCTCTTCCACCTCTGTCCTTACAGCACAGTAGACAGAGCCCTAGTCTCAGTGTCCCATTTATAAGAATTGTTTGGTATTATGACTCCCTTAGCTCTTAAAGCAGTGAAAAGAGTCGGTTTGTTGTGTTTTTGTAACTCTAGGCCATTTTGATCTGCTTTTGATCTATTGAGACTTCCTCGTGGTTTAGATTCATGGTTCAAACTCCTTGTCCTAGAGCAGGAAACCCTGGGCCCCAATTTGTAAGAGGGAGAGTGAGTTATATCTTCATTCGGGTTGAGCATATGTGTGTATGTACAATCTGTTGGAATGGATAATGTTACAGGCCCTTGAGTGAACTGTAAGGGCCCAAAATAGCCATGGCCAGTGCAGTATGAATTCAGATATACCTGTGAAGTTGTGGAATCATCCAAATAACCTACAACACATTTGGACTCTGTTTGGGCTTCACTAGTAGAGATGGAATTAACCTGTTCCTTTTCTGAGAATAAAGGAAGGTTTAGAGACCTAGATGTACCAAGAACAATGTCAAAGTCCCATTCATCTTTTATGTTGGATGTTAGGCCTTCCTCAACTGTTAAAGAAGAGGTGAAGGTTTTGGGTCATTGGAATTATGTTCTAAGGAATTGGCATCAGGATGTGATCTATTGAGTTTTCTTTGTGCTGTGTCTTTCTGTTGAATACTGCTTTTCATAGAAGAGGGTGGCATGGGTTCTTTTTGAAAACAGAAGAAGTTGTCAACTCTTCTACTTTAGAGGAACTATGTGTGAACTTCCAAACTACAGGAATGGACAGTTTTGTAGGTGCTTGTTTTAAGTTCAAAGGCTGAGAAGAATCAGGGACAGAGCAAAATTGTTTCACTGAACCCTCTCCAGGGCAGTCCTAAGCCAGACCTCCTCTCTCACTTGTAAATATTGATAAGGCCCCTCCAGGAGAGCTGGAAATATCGTGGGCCTCTTCTGAGGATAAAGGAAAGTCTGGACTCTCTGATGGCCCCATGGTAATGCCAATAAACCATTAATCAGATATGCACAGTTTAGGCCTCCTTTAGCTCCAAAGGCATTACATAGATTTTGTGGGTCATAGGATTGCTGTGCAATGCCATTGTGATCTGGATTTGATCTTCTCACTCTTCTTTCTACTGTGGTTTCATGCTTCAATCTTCTCCTAGAGATGGAACATCTGGAAACCAATTTGTATAAGGGAGAATGTGTGGTCTCTTCCTCTGGGAAGGGCATATATGTGTATGTCCAATCTGCAGGAATAGATAATGTTATAGGCCCTTGAGTGGTCTGAAAGGGCAGAAAAAGATCCATAGACAGAGCAAAATGGTTCCTAAGACACCTCTGAATTTGATGGATTACCTAAAATTCCCTCATTTGTGGACTCTGTTTTGGCCCCATCAATAGAGATGGAAGCAATCTGTGTCTGTTCTGAGAATATTGAAAGGTCCAGAGATCCAGATGTACCAAGTACAATGTCAAAGTCCCATTCATCTTTTGTGTTGGATTTTGGGACTCCCTCAACTCTTAAGGCATTGGTGGGAGGTTGTTGGTTGTAGGATTTCTGGCCTGCACAAATGTCATCAGTGTCTGAACTATTCAGGCTTCCTTGTGCAGTGGCTGCTTGTTGAATTTTAGATTTCATAGAAGAGCCTTGCCTAGGGTTCTCTTTTATAGAGTGATAATGTGTCAGCTCTTCGTTCTGAGAGAGCATATTTGTGAATATCCACTCTACAGGTATGAACTAGCATGTATCAGACCCAATCAAATGGGCCAGATATGACCCTTTTCAAGATGAGAGCCAAACAGCATGCTCATGACTCAATAAGCTATGTGACATATATGTTTAGAACTAATGGCCTAAGAAGTGCACAGATACATATTTCCATTTATATTTATTATATATTTATTATCCCTCATAAGGAGATACCGCCGGTCTGCAATCATAGCAAATGTTCTCAAAAATAAACCTAAGCAACTACCAGGACACAATCTAAAGTTCTGATTACCATAGAAGTTTACTGAGAAATGCACACTGAGAACCAAGGGCTTCGGACTTTCCTTAGTAGATCAACAAGCAATGGGACATACATAACTTGATTCAGGTGATCTTAGACATTCCCTAGTCACCAAAATGGGTTTCAAAATAATGTTGGG
>NW_023276808.1:4958086-5001614 GCF_003668045.3 Cricetulus griseus
CTTTCCTTTTTCAATTTATATTAGAAACAACCTAGTTTTAAATGTCAGTCTCAGTTTCCTCTCCCCTCCTCCTCCCCTGCCCCTCACTGACCCCATATTTTATACCCTTTCTGCTCCCCAGTGAAGGGGAAACCTTTAATGCGAGGTCTTTAACGTCTATCATACCTTTTGGAGCAAGGCATAGGCCTACTGCTCTAAACTGAGACTGTGTTGCTTTATGTGGAATGGGCTCCCAAAGTCCCTTCATACACCAGAGATAAATTCTAATCTACTACCAGAGAACCCATAGATTACCAAGGCCTCCTAACTGACACCCATGCTCAGGGGGCCTGGATCAGTCCTATGCTGGTTCCCCAAGCTATCCGTATGTGGTCCGTGAGCTCCCACTTGTTCAGGTTAGCTATTTCTGTGAGTTCCTCCAGCCTGGTCTTGACTCATTTCCTCATCACTTCTCCCTATCTGAAACTAGATTCCAGGATTTTGTTTCAATGTTTACTGTACGTGTCTTCTTCTGCTTCCATCTGCTACTGGATGAATGCTCTAGGATGGCATATCAGGTGGTCAACTATCTCATGAGAGAAGGGCATTTAAAGTATACTCTTGACTACTGCTTAGATTGTCAGTTGGTGTCATCCTTGTAGATCACTGGACATTTCCCTAGTGCCAGATTTCTCATTAAACCTATAATGGCTGTGTCTATTATGGTATCTCTTTTCTTGCTCTGCTATATTCTACCACTGACTCCTTCTTTCTGCTTCCTCAATTCCTCTTCTCCCCTTCTCATTCTCTTAACTCCATCTCTCCTCCCCCATGCACCCAGTGACCTCAGGAGACCTTGTCCCTTTCCCCTTCTCTGGGGGTCATGTGGTAATCTCTCTTACGTTTCTCCCTGTTTCCTAGCTTCTCTGTGAGTGTGGATTGTAAGATGGTAATCCTTTCTTCCATGTCTAAAACCCATGCACAAGTGAGTACATACCATGTTTTTTTTACTATGTTACCTCACCCAGGATACTTTCTTCTACTTCCAACCATTTCCCTGTTAATTTTAAGATATGACATTTTTTCTGCTCCATTATGTAAATGTACCATATTTTGTCTATGCATTATTCAGTTTAAGGTCATCTAGGTTGCTTCTACTTTGTGACTATTAAAAATAATGCTGGTTTGAAAATAGTGGAACAGATGTCCTTGTTGGATGAATATGCCTCTTTTGGCTATATGCCTACAAGTGGAAAAGCTTCATCTTCTGGTACTCTGATTCCCATTTTTCGGAAGAATCGCTGTACTTATTTCCAAAGTGGCTGCTGCACTTTCCATTTCCACCATTGGAGGATTGTTCTCCTTTCTCCACATTGTCTTCATCATAAACTGTCATTGTTGTTGTTTTTTTTTTTTTTAGCTATTCTGACAGGAGGAGTATGCTACCTCAGTGGTGTTTTGATTTTCATTCCCCTGATATCTAAAGATGTTGAGCACTTTCTCAAGTGTCTTTCAGCCATTTTGGATTCCTCTATTGAAAAGTATCTGTTTATGTATCCCACTTTTTAATTGGATTTTTTTTTGCTGTTTTGGTATGAGCTTCTTGTTTTCTTTGTATATGTTGGAAATCAGCCCACTGTGAAATGTGGGGTTGATGAATATCTTTTTCCATTTTGTGGGTTGCTGTTTGTTTTCTTGACTACAACATTTGACTTACAGAAGCTGCTCAGATTCAGGAGGTCCCTTTTGTTAATTGTGAATCTTTGTGTCTGTGCTATGTGTTGTGTTCAGGAAGTGGTCTAATTTAGAAATTTTTATAGGATACCTCCTATGTTCTCTTCTAAGAGGGTCAGTGTGGCTTGATTTATGCTGAGGTCTTTGATCCATTTAGACTTATGTTTTGTGCATGTTGATAGATAAGGATCTGTATGCAGTCTTTTACACACCAACACCAAGTTATGACAGCACTATTTCTTGAAGATAGTTTCTTTTTTACATTGTATAATTTTAGATTTATTGTCCAACAACAGGTATTCTTTTTGGGGGGGTTTCTAGACAGGGTTTCTCTGTGTAGCTTTGGAGCCTATCCTGGCCCTCACTCTGGAGACCAGGCTGACCTCGAACACACAGTGATCTGCCTGCCTCTGGAAGAAGTTGACAGTATCAAGACTTTAAATGGCAAAATCCATAAATGGTCTTTATAGAGATTGGTTGTTGTTGTGGGACACAAAAGATGAGAATGCCAGAGTAATGGCAGACCCTGATTGTCAGGGTCAGGATTTCATTGGGTAAAAGTCTCTGCAGGGCACCATGCTGTTGGCCTGACCTATCTGCCTTGAGAGATATGTGTCATAGCATATTCAGGCTAAAGCCCATGGCTCTTAGGAAATAATGTACCTACTGGTTCCTGATGAACTGATGATCTCCATCAGGTAGTCAAGCAATCAGGCTAATCTGTATTCTTCTATATGATTTCTTAGTAATCAAGGAAGTATGTAAGCTTAACAAGAACATTGTTCTTAGACATTAATCTTTTTTACCCTGTATGGCTTGCAATTTTCATGTTTTCCTGGCAACTACAACTGTATTGATCCTGGAAATTGCCACTATCTTGTGTTTCTGATAAAGATATAAAAAGTCTGTTCCCTGTCAATAATACAGTCATATACCTGTCTTGCTGTGGCCCTTTAGGCCAAACCTGGCTCCATTCTTTTTTATTGTATTGAGTGATCTTGTCCTGAAAAGTAAGCACAGGTTCTTAGAATATTTCATGAAAAATTTAGCTGGAGTTCATCTGTGTGATATTTTGTCCCTGAATCTTTCTTAATATCTACACATCACAAGAAAGTGAATAAGGCTGAGTTTAAGAGTAATGGACTGATGTCTTACACAAAATATTGTTTCTGTTGATAGTTATTACTGTTGACTCCTTCAGGTCTACAGTGAAAAGGACACAAGAACACAAGGAGGAATATATGAAAGTCTCTGTTTTGTTATGGCAATCCATTGATGGAAAAGAAACAGTAATTTTCAAAGTTTTTAACAGCATTAAAGAAATGGCCCTGCTCATCATTAAAAGTGTAGGAAGGTACCCCAAGTTTGCAACTCTACCCAACAATGTCCTTACCCTATTGAAGGAGTAGGCAAAGTAATTCCTTGTCTCAGGAGCAACATTATTCAAAAACTGGCAAATATGATTCAAGCTTGGTAGGGTCCACAAAATCATTGCAGAATCACCTATTTTTTACTGACTATGCAAACAATAAAGATGCAAAATATAAAGAAGATGGAGTCTTCTTCTGTGGTCAGTTCTTCACTATATGACACATCTATGATTTGACAATCAGACCCCAAGTGAAGAGTCTGTGAGAGTTCATTGCATGAAGCAGTGAAGATGAAGCTGAGTTGCATTTGAGACCACAGGATGTTGAGATGTCCATGCTATGAGACAATTTTCATGGAAACTTTCATATGAGGAATGGAAGTAGCAAACTTGTGAGATGGATAAGAAGTGAAGTCCTGGGGATTGTGTGGTTTTTTATCATATTTTTATAATAAAGCTTGGGTGGTATCAGAGATCTACCAGTTAACTGACCAAATATCACATAGAGGTTTGGAAAACTGTGGGAGATTGGAGACTGGAATTGGTAAGGATGGGCTGAGGGAGGATCGTTCTCTGTTTTAGATTTAGAAATGGAGGAGGTAGGAGTCACTGAGGCTGATCAACTGGTTCTCTCATCTTTTAGGTTCTTACCTCATATCTGACTTGTGATTTTTTCTTAATAAATATTATTTTTGCCAGGTGGTGGTGGTGCAAACATGTAAAACCAGCACTCAGGAAGCAGTGGTAGGTGGGTCTTTGTGAGTTTGAGACCATCCTGGTCTAAAAGAACTGTTTCAAGAGAGGCTCCAAAGCCACAGAGAAACCCTGCCTCAAAAATGAAAAGAAGAAAAAAATGATTACTTATATTAAAATTTTATGAGGTGCCTTAAAATATATGCTCAGTAAGGTAAAAGGGGAAATTAAGACTTCCACAGACAGATTAAATAATAGATCATTAACTTTATATTTTTGAAATGCTACTGAAAAGGAAACAACAGCTTTGGGAGATATTAGATAAAAAAAACTGCTAAATTAAAGCAACCTATATACTTTAGAGATACTTTGAGCTCAGAAGAAAAACCAAGATACGTGTTACATCAGGGAAGAGGATTTGCTTTTGTTTCCACAGAATTGGGCAGAGGGAATTCAGTGACCATCAAAAATGATAAAGAGTATATTCAAACAGATGTTTTTCATTGAATTAAATATAACTAGCCAAACTAGAAATCTGCAAAGTTATGTTGAGGAAGGTTTTGTTTTGTCTTTGAAAAACATAATTTTCTCTAATGAAGGAATGTAAAGATAATTGGTGTTGTGGGATTCTAGGACTGTTTCTGCTAGTAAAGTCACTGTGTGTCACTGGGTTCTGCATTTCTGGGACAGTTTTGGGTGTTGTACTGTTAGTAACTAAGCTATTTTTACATGTCTAAAAGAGATTTATTTACTATGCTCATTACAGTCATGGTTCTGATTCATAAATATGTTTGGCAATTAATACCAAAAGTATAGTAGAATGCCTTGGAATTAATGATGGTATGGCTTATCTTTAGGCACATGAAAAAGCAGGAAAAATAAAAGTTTAACATGTACAAGTCATTGGAAGCAAAGTTGTTAAAACAGGCTTCCACAAAAATATAACTGGTGTTAAAGAAGTTCCTCAGTAGCCTCTCTGTCCAATTCAATGATAATCAACACTTTGTTTGTTATTCCCAAATTGTTCAAAATGAAAGCTTCATACTTAATGTAATTTATCATGTGGCCTTAGGTGTGTCCCAGCAAAAATTTCATAGTCTAGTAAATTATGATGTGAAAACAGCTTAAAATTTAGTCTTTCTCGGCTGGGCCTTGGTGCCACACACATTTACTCTCAGCACCCGAGAGGTAGAGGCAAGCCTGGTCTCCAGAGCAAGTGACAGGATAGACTTCAAAGCTACACAGAGAAACCCTGTCTCGAAAAACAAAAAACAAAAAACAAAGTATTTCTCAGTAGGATGGGTTCATTGTTTACTCATACAAAATGATATACCATACTTCCTTGTGAATCTTAATGCATAGTCCCTGTGGTAGTCTGAATGTAATTGCCCCCCCATGAGCTCAAATGGAATTGCACTCTTATGAGGTTGTTTTCTTGCTGTAGGAATGGATTTGCTGAAGCTAGTGTGTCTCGGGGGGAACTTATATATGCTCAAGCCATGAACGGAGTCTCAGACCACTTCCCATTGCCAGTGGTCAAGATGTGTAATGCCCAGCTCCTTCTATACCACCATGTCTGCCTGCACTCTCTCATGTTGCAACATGATGATACTTGATAAAAACTCTGAAAATGTAAGCCAACCAATTAAATGTTTTTCCTTTAAAAAATTAGCCATAGCCAGAGTGTAGTGGTACATGCCTTGAATCACAGCACTCAGGATGCAGAGGCAGGTGGATCTCTGTGAGTTTGAGACCAGCCTGGTCTACAAGAGATAGTTCCAGGACACCCTCCAAAGCCAAAGGGAAAACCTGTTTTAAAACGTAAAATAAATATTAGCCATGTACATGGTGTCTCTTCACAGATATACAAACAAAAACTTGGTCAATCCATGATTCATTACCCTTTTGAGAGAAAATTTGAGAATCCCTGACAAATTTCCATTATATAAGATCATATTATACATAGGCTTTTGAAACTGCTCATCACATGTTATTAATAGAAAACTTAGTATTCAATCATAGACATTCTTTATTTCTTTTTTTTGTGGAACTCCTAACAGTGGGAGCAGGACTTGTCTTTTTTTTTCTTTGAATTAGAATCAAGATTGTTTTACATGTCAATCTTAGTTCTGTCTCCATCACCTCCGCTCCTACAACTCCCCTCAACTAAAACATTATCTATCATATACACTCTCTGTTCCCCCTGGAGGGTGAGGCCATCCATAGGGTTGACATCAGAGTCTATTGTGTCCTCTGGGTTGGTGCCTAGGCCCACCCCTGTGTGTCTTGATTCAGGGAGTATCCCCCTATGTGGAATGGGCTCCCAAAGTCTACACCTATGCTAGGGATAAGTACTGAACTACTACTGGAGTTAACGTAGATTTCTGAGGTTTCCTCAATGAAACCTATTTTCCTTGGTTCTGGATCAGTCCCATGCTGGTATCCAAGCTATCAGTCTGGGGAGCAAGAGTTCCCCAATGTTCAGGTCATCTGTTTCTGTGGGTTTCACCAGCCTGGTCTGGACCCCTTTGCTCATCACTCATCCTTCTCTGCAACTGGATTCCAGTTCAGTTCAGTGAGTAGTTGTGGGTGTCTGTGAGGGCTATCAGGTGGCATATAAGTCAGTCGTCAATCTCATTATCAGGGGAGGGCATTTAAGGAAGCCTCTCCTCTTTTGCTTAGATTGTTGGATGGTGTCTTCTTTGTAGATCTCCACACATTTCGCTAGTGCCTAATTTCTATTTTATGTAACGTGCAATAACAGCTACTTAACTCATAAAGCCCCCAATACCCTCCTGGCTTGCCCCAGTCCCGCCTGCCTCTGGTGCGGATTCACCCGATCCATCCATTCATCCGTTTATTAATTTATTCACTCATTTGTTCGTTTTTTCATTCATGGACTTGGGGCGGGAGCGAGCAGGCATGCATGGCTGAGCTCATTAGTGAACTCCCAGCCACCAACATGCTCACCCCACCCTGCTCTCCAGCTAGCCTGCTGTCCCTTCCTAAACTGCAACACTGACTGCTGCCTGGCTGCTGCCTGCATTCAGTTCACATGTTCCCTCAGCTGGCTCAGTCACTGAGTCACTGATTCCCTGGTTCATTCACTGACAAAGTCAGCCAGGGGAGCCAGAGGTTCCTAGAGAAGTTTCCCCAGCTCCCTGCAGAGAACTTGCTCAGGACTACATTTCCCAGCGTGCCCTGCACTCCTGATCCAACTCTCTTCTGCCCACCCAGCTCTGGCTTCATCCTGAGTTGTTAGAAACTTTTGGACACCGTTAGCATTTTTTTTCCTGTGATTTGTTTCCAGGGGGGGAGACAGGCGAGGGAGGGGTGAGAATAGGGGAATGAAGAAAGGGAGGATGTGGAGCCCTCTGCTGCATCCCAGTGCTGTGTCTCCCAAGTGAACTTTTCCTAATTCATTTTGAGTTGGTCTTATTTAGATTGCAGCATCCTGAGAGAGGCTCTTTGATGTGTAGAAACTCTTGAACTTCCCCTGGAGGAAAAGGGGAAGTTGCTATGGAGACCAGGAAGTCATCAGGGTCTGCCATCTGAGCCTAGGGCGAGTGCTATTGAAATGTAAATCGTTGCAGATGTACAAAAAGGATTTTTTTCTTGTGTGGGAGGCACGGCCAGGAAACACAGTACTGTGTCTTTAAGCACACTCTGACCCTATGGGAGGTGTCCTTGTCACTCAAGCCCCACTATCCATCCAATCAGACACTCAATGAGACCTGCCAGTCAGAAGAAGTGCTGGGCTCTTCCTGACACCAGGCTTCAAGTTTGTTTTGAAGAGGAGACTGCAATTTTGTTTGCTGTGGTGCGGTTGCTGCTGCAGGGAGCTGAGCAGAGAGCTTCATTGATCTGGAAAACCTCAAAATGGTGAGCTAGGGGATGCTGTCTGCAGATTGGGAGGAACAGATGGTGAGGTGTGGCAGACAATGTAGTGAGTCCTCCCTGTATCTGTGGGGAGAATGCGACCTGATTCACTGTCTTGTAAAATCCCATTTGGCCCATGTAAATTCTTTGACCTAGGGGGAGGTCTCTCACTAATTTTCCTCTATAGGCATAATTTGATGAGAGTATTGGGAGCAGGGAAAACTGATAGTCTGGTTTCTAGAAGTTCTGAATGTTGCATTCCATTTTCAGGATTTTATTATATAAATATTGCAAATAGTTTAGGAACTTGTGGAAAAAATGGTGATGTGGATTGTCTTTCACCAATACATGATTAAAATGCTTGTAATATGGTGGTACAAGTAACCACAATGATGTGATTCAGTGAAGTTTAGTTCCAGGGGAGAAAAGGAGTTTCTGATGTGTAGAGATTTCTCAAGTGTGCATGGTGCTGTGTAGGTAGATTGGGCAAATTCCATGTGATGTGCCATTATCCATGAAATCAGGATTAAAATGTAGTACAAGTCTCTAGTCCCTGTACCACATGGCCATAAGGCCTGTTTCATGTTTTCAAAATAATTTTTGAGATTATATATGCATCATACTCACATTGTCTTTTCTATTTCCAAGCCCAATCAATACCCCATTGTTTTCTAATCTGTGGTCTGGTTTTTGTTAACACAGTTTCACAGTTAGTGTGTGAATATGTGCTGGAAGGACTGAGTTATAGGGTGACCCTAGGCAATGTGGGCATTTTTTGGGGGGTGTTAGTACTCAGGAATACTAGTGTCAGACAATTATTTGGTTTTTGTCATGGTTCCTGCTGCCTTTGCTGAAATGAGTTGTAAGCAAGACCACAAGCTATACAATGGTGACTTTGGTGTTCAAAGCATGTCTGTTGAGCTATCATTTTATTTAGTTATTTAGTTCTTGACTGCTTGTTTTTTAAAGACAGGGTTTCCCATGTAACAGTCATGGCTATACTGGATCAGCTAGTAAACCAGTTTGGTATTCAGTCACAGAGATCTTACTGCCTCTGCCTCCCAAGTGCTGATATTAAAGGCATGTGTCAACACAACCCAGTGAGCTTTTATTTCTCTTGGGACCTGAATGGAACATGAGCCAGATTATAGTTCTGTTGATACATCTGTTGACCTTTGAAGTGGCCTTTGTCCTCTGTGTCTATCAATATGGAGTTACTGGGTAATGGGAAACTTTGCAGCCTTGGCATGGGAGGATATATTTCTTGCAGTACCACTACAAGTGTTCACATATGGGCACTGCTTTTTTTGCAGTAGGAAGATAGATTAGAAAATTAAATATCTGGTTTCTAGAAGTTCTGAATATTGCAGTCCATTTTGACGTTTGTATCATAAATATTGCAATTAGTTTAGGAACTTGCAGAAAACTGGTGATGTGAATCGTCTTCCATCATCAATACATGATTAAAATGCTTGTAACGTGGTGGTGCAAATAACCACAATGATGTGATTCAGTGAAGTTTAGTTCCAGGGGAGAAAAGAGTTTCTGATGTGTAGGGATTTCTCAAGTGTGTATGGTGCTGTGCAGGTAGATTGGGCAAATTCCATGTGATGTGCCATAATCCATAAAATCGGATTAAAAATTCTTTTTCTTTTTCTTTTCTTTTTTTGGTTAAAGAAGTATTTCTTTCTTTTTTAATGTAAACTAGAAACAAACTTGTTTTACATGTCAATCACAGTTCCCTCTCCATCCCCTCCTATGCTGCCCCTCAATGACCCCTTATTTAATCCACTTTCTGCTTCTCAGGGATGGTGAGGCCTCTATAAGTGATTTTCAAAATCTTTCGTATACCTTGGATAATGGCTCAGGACCTCCCCTGTGTCTCCAGGCTGAGAGACTGATGGTTTATATGGAATGGGCTCACAAAGACATTTGTATAACATGAATTAATAGTAATTCACTACCACATGCCCCACAGAATACCCAGTCCTCTTACCTGACACTCATGATCCGGGGGCCTGGATCAGTCCTATGCTGCTTTCCCAGCTATCAGTCTGGGGTCAATGAGCTCCACTTTGTTCAGGTCAGCTGTTTTTGTGAGTTTCTCCAGCCTGATCTTGACCCATTTGCTCATCACTCCTCCCTATATGAAACTAGATTCCAGGAGTTTGGCTCCTTGTTTAGCTGAAGGTGTCTGCTTCTGCTTTCATCAGCAACTGGATGAAGGCTCTAGGATGTCATATAAGGATGTCAAAGATTTCATTACCAGAGAAGGGCATTTAAGGTGACTCCTGGACTGTTGCTTAGATTGTTATTTGGTGTCATTCTTGTAAACTTCTGGACATTTACCTAGTGCCAGATTTATCTCTAAACCCATAATGGCTCCATCTATTATGGTATCGCTTTTTCTTACTCTCCTCTATTCTTCCCCTGACTCAATTTCCTGCTCCCTCATGTCCTCCTCTCCCCTCCTCTTCTCCCCTTCTCTTCCTTCTAACTCCATCTCCCCTCCCCCATGCTCCCAATTAACTCAGGAGATATTGTCCCTTTCCTGTTCTCTGGGTTATCTATGTCTTGCTTAAGATGCTCCTTGTTTCCTAGCTTGTCTGGCGGTGTGGATTGGATTGTATGATGGAAATCCTTTGTTCCATGTCAAAAACCCATAAATAAATGAGTATATGTGATGTGTTTCTTTTTGTTACTGGGTTGCCTTACTCAGGAAGCTTTATTCTACTTCCATCCATTTGCCTGTGAATTTTAAGATTCCATTGTTTTTTCTGCTGGGTAGTACTTCATGTTGTAAATATACCATATTTTCTCTATACATTATTCAGTGTAGGGTCATCTATGTTGCTTCAGGTTTTGGCTATTACAAATAAGGCTGCTATGATCACAGTTTAAAAGATGTCCTTCTTGTTTAAATGTTCATATTTTAGCCTACAAGTGGAATTGCTGAATCTTGTACACTGATTCCCATATTACTGAGAAACCGCCATACTGATTTCCAAATTGGCTGTATGAATTTTCACTCCCACCAGCAGTGTAGGAGTGTTCTCTTTTCTCCACACACTCTCCAGTATAAACTGTTATTTTTTTTTATTTTAGCCATTATAATGGAATAATATGCTACTTCAGAGTTGTTTTGATTTGCATTTCCCTGATGTCTAAGAATGTTGAGCACATTCTTAAGTGTTTTTCTGCCATTTTAGATTCCTCTACTGAGAAGTCTCTATTTAATTCTCTTCCCCACTTTTTAATTGGATACTTTGGTGTTTTGGTGATGAGGCTCTTTACTTCTTTGTGTATATTGGAAATCAGCCCTCTGTCAAATGTGGGGATGATGAATATCTTTTCCCATTCTATGGGGCTGCCCTTTTGTCTTGTTGACTATGTCAGTTGACTTACAGATGCTTCTGAGTTTCAGGAGGTCCCATTTATTAATTGTGCAACTCTGTATCTGTGCTGCTGGTATTATGTTCAGGAAGTGTTCTACTGTACAAATTCATTGAGGCTACCTCCTAATTACTTTTCTAAGAGGTTCAGTGTGGCTGCATTTATGTTGTGGTCTTTGGTCCATTTGGACTTAAGTTTTGTGCATGGTGATATATATGGATTGTATGCAGTCTTTTACATGCCAGCACCCATTTATGCCAGCACTATTTGGTGAAGATACCCCTTTTTACCTTCTTTAATTTTGCTTCATTGTCCAACATCAGGTATTCATAGTTATGTGTGACCATATCATGGTTTTCAATTTGATTACATTGGTTTACATGTGTTTTAAATTATTTTTCTAGGTTGGTTTGTTATTGAGCATCAGTGGGGTTGTATGCACATGAAACAAAAGGAATTATTAGGAGCTTCTGATCCATAGTCAGAGATCACTTTCATTTCTGGAGACAGTTCTAGGGCATGATGCTTCTCTTTTGGAAGAAATATCAGTAGCCCTAGGGTCAGAAACAATAGTTCAAGCGTCATTTTGAGGTAATTTTGTGAAAGTTGTGAAGTCTGTGTTTATTTAATTTTATATCATAGGGAGCTGGGTATCATTGGTGAAGATCAGCCTTTTCCTTTCCTCTGTTTTCTTCTGTCTTTTGATTAAAAGTTGACCATATTTACCTGCTTTTTTTCTTGGCATTTTCTCACTGATCCTTTCATTCTTTCCAAAATATTTTATATATTTTTGATTGTTGTACTTTGTGACAAGTTTAGACCTCATATTATGTGAATCTGTGTACTGATTTTTTGTAATGTATAATTTAACCTATTTATATACATTTACATAAAAATGTTGGACCTTCAGCAATGTATCTTCATAAAATTTCTTATGTTATCAGTTCTGAATGTTTTGCTTTTGGGTGAAGTTGCTGTGGATAGAAGGTTTACTTTTTATCTTTATCTTAGATGGTTGCCTCTTCCTATTTTCTTGCATACTGGCAAATTTGTGTTCTCCAGTTGTTGCTGTCTTCATGTTTGAGTCTTTGTTGTGTAAGTGATTGGTATGATTAATACAGTTGCTTTGGCTAAATTGATCAGGTATCCCCTTGACAAAACCTGGGAACATCTGAGAGAAAACTGATTGAATGTGTTCTTAGATCAGAATGTTTGATTTATGCCTGGAAAATATTGTGTTGACTGATGCTTTATGTGGGAATAAGACTTCAGCTTATCTCTGAGAAAGTGCATCTGGGCTTTTTAAGAGAGAAAGCTGAGTACAAGATAGTGGCAAAGAAAAAGAGAAAATCAAGACACGATAATTCCACATGTTTTCCCTTCAATGACTGACTTGAGTTTCTCTCCTAAGTTCCCACAATGATAGAATCTGGCCTAGGAGTAACAAACAAATCTGTTCATTACAGGAGTAGCTTTTATTTAGATAATTTAATCACAACAAAAGAGAAGAATGTGGGTAGTCTGAATGTAATTGGACCCATAAGCTCATGGAGGATGGCAATTATTGCTACCATACTTAACTATATTCATATCTGAAAATACTTTGACAGCCACCACTGGCAAACATCAAAATTTACTTTAAGATATATTGTCCTTTACCTGGGTCCTGTGGTGAGATTAAGCTGGAGCACTTCAGTGCATTTCAGGAAAGGATTTCAGGATGAGTCAATGATAATCAGAGTTGGAATTTTATGTTGAGACAGGATTTCCCTCTATATTTTTGGCTGTCCTTGAACTCTGAATGCAGATGACTTTGGCGCAGAATTCACAGTAGTGTGTTTGTCTCTGCTGCCCAGGTATTGGAATATATGTTGTGTGTCCAAACATCCTATTATAATTTTATTATTTATTCATATATGTCTATATATATTGATGTGATTTTTAGGTGTGGAATTTGGGCATGTGTCTCATGGTTTTGGTGCAAATATCAGAGAACACTTAGGGTGTTTGTCTTTTACAGTTAGCATGTATGAGATAGGGTCTCTAGGTTTCCATGTGACATAAATAGAATTTTCAGGATTTCCTCTGTCAGTGTGGTGGGTCCTCCTTGTATCTTGGTGGAGGAGAGCATCCAGATTCCCTGTCTTGTGAATTCCCATGTGGTCCATGTAAATTATCTGACCTAGGGAGAGGTATTTCACAAACTTTGCTCTGTGGATTAATCTGATCAGAGTATTGGCAGGAAGATGGGTGTAGGAGCAAGTTTCTAGTCAACTTCAACATTCTTAATGAATATATGGAAAGCAGCTTGCCTAACTCAGAGAGGCATAGTTTTTCCAGTATCTTCTTGGCATTCAACTCTGCATTTAACATTTACATGTTATCTCCATTGACAGTTAATTTTGTGCCAGATGAAATTCTAGCTTTTTTATTGAGAAGACCATAGTTTTGGAAGGTGAACAGATGACAGTTTTTTGAAAATAAAACGCAGTTGAGTTAAGAACTCACCTCATCAAGCAAGGCCTTCATTTAAGCCCTCAGGTAGGGAGGACCTAGTAATAGCCTGGGATGTAGGGCTTGGGAGCTTTCATTGAGGCCTGATGTATTGACAATAAAACTAAGCTCCTTCTCTAAAACCTGCAATATATTTGGGAGAAATTGTAATGGTGTGGGGCCAGGAACATTTAGAAGGATTTTGTATGTCATAAGTCAGTCATGTTCTTCAGATACTCTGTTTCCCTAGTGTGATATTGTTTGCTAACCTCTTCCCGAATTTCTCCCATTATATAATAGTTTCTGATGGATTCATATTATTCTCCCATTTCCTTCTATCATCCCACCCCATTTAAGTAATATAAAAGATGCTATTCTTCTTAAGAAGCTTAGTTAGTCTGGGACATAGCCTCTGCAATACATCTGCAACCTAGCATTTATCTTTTTCCACCATCTATTTGTCCTATCTTTCATATCACCATTACCTTCACCTCAGGACCCTGTCGATAAAGAATGACCTGTGGATTCAAGTCAATGTTCTACTTCAGTAATTATTTTAGGAATATCCTTGCTGGAAAGGAATGGTGTGAGAAATTTTAATGTGCTCTAATTCAAGTCTCTAAGTCTCTCGAGCACTTGACCATAAAGAATGTTTCAAGTTTTCAAAATATTATTTGAGATTATAAATGCATCATATTCACCTTGTCTCCAAGCCCTATCATTACCCCATTGCATTCTCATCTTTGGCCTGTTTTTCTGTAACCCAGATACACAGTATCAACAGTTACTGTGTGAACATGACTTGTGTCTGTTTTCAGGGTGTTCCAGCTCTGAGGCAATGGGTTTGCTGCACTGGATATTGAGCATGTAATGGACTGTGCATACAAACACCCTGTGGTTTCGATGAGGAACAGGATATGCCCAATGGGGGAGGAAGAATGTCTAGTACAGTACAACATTTCAAGATTAGGCCTCTATCTACTGTGCGGGAAGTGTCGAGTGGGAAGTTCTGTGCTGTCTAAGTCATTTGATCTCTGATCACCCAGTATGGAAGCTCCTGAGTGCTAGTTGGGTGGCCATAGGAAACATGGAGATCTGGGGAGAGTAAGATGTCTGGATAAGTAGTGGCAGGTATTTTGTGGGTATTTTTCCTGTGGTTATATTCTGTGTATGCTGAAATGAGTTCTAACAAAGACCACAAGCTTTACGATGGTGAGTGTATGATGTTCAGAGCAGGTCTCTTGAGTTATCATTTCATTTATTTATTTATGTAGCTATTGTTTTTCTGTTTGTTAGTTTTCAAGACAGGTTTACTCTGTTCTGGGACTCATATTGTAGACCAGGCTAGTCTGATACTCTCAGAACTATTACTGTCTCTGACTAACATGTGTAGGTATTAAAGGCATGTCCAGCCACAACCTAGTTAGCTTTCAATTCTTTTGGATTCAGATGGACCATCAGCCAGACTATAGTTTTGATGGTCCATGTGCTGACCTGGGCAGTGGCCTTTGTCATCTGTTCCTCCCAGTATGGATTTACTGGATAATCTGAGACAGTGCAGCCCTGGCATGTGGGGATAGAGTTCTTGTAGTATCACTGCCCAGTGTTCACTTATAGATACTGCATTGTTAGCAGTGGGAAGACAGATTAGAAATCTGGGTCCTGCTTTCTAGAAGTTATGAATATTGCATTCTATTTTTAGGTTTGTATTTTAAATATTGCAAATAGATTAACAACTTGAAGAAAAATGATCATGTCATTAGCTTTCACCAATACATGATTAGAATGCTTGTATCTTGGTGATGTAACTAACCACAGTGTTGTGATTTATTGAATTATAGTTCCAAGGAGAAAAGATATTTTACATCTGTGGAGATTTCTCAATTCCTGAATCGTGTTTGGCAGGTAGATAGGGCAGAATCCATGTTTTGTGCCATAATCCATGTGGCAGGAAGCAGATTTTTAAATCATTTTTCTATGCTGTTTTGTGATTGAGCATCAGTGGAGCTGCATTTACCTGAAACAAAAAGGAAATTCAAGGAGCTTGTGATCCATAGCAAGAAATAACCTCCATTTGTGGAGAGAGCTCTTCAGCATGAGGCTTCTGTTTTTGGAAGAAATATCAGTAGCTCGAGATCAGAAACAACAGTTCAGGGGTTACTTTGAGATAATTTTGTGAAAGTTGTGGCATGTGTATTTACTTAATTTCTATATACATACACATTGAATTGTGGAGAGCTGGATAACATCAGTTAATATCATGCTTTTTATTTCCTAATTTGATAATTTAGATAATTTAATCACAACAAAACAGAAGAATGTTGGTAGTCTCAATGTAATTGGACCCATATGTTTATAGGGAAAGGCACTCTTAGGAGGTGTGTCTCTGTTGCTGTAGGTATATTTGTGAGTGTGTGTGTCTGTGTGTCACTGAGAAATGCCTAACATACTCACTATGTAGTCCATATTGGCTTGAATTTACAGAGATCTGCCTATCTCTGTTACCATACACAGATATATTTATATCTGAAAATACTTTGACAGCCACCACTGGCAGACATCAAAAATAACTTTAACATATATTGTCCTTTACCTGGGTCTTATGATTAGATTAAGCTGAACCACAGTGTTTTTCAGAGAAGGATTTCAGGATGAGTCAATGATAATGAGAGTTGTAATTTTATGTTGAGACAGGCTTTCTCTCAATATTGTATGCTGTCCTTGAACTCATAATGTAGATGAATTCACAGAAATTTGCTTGACTCTGCTGCCCAGGTATTGGAATATGGGGGGTGTGCCAAAACATCCTATTATACATTTATAATTTATTTACTTATGTCTGTTTGTATTTATGTGATTCTTTAGGTGTGGGAGTTGGGTATATGTGTCATGGTTTGGGTGTAAATATCAGAGAACACTTTTAGGTGTTTGTCTTTTACAGTTAGCATGTTTGAGACAGGGTCTCCAGGTAGCCATGCCACATAAATAGACTTGGCAGTATGTCTTTTGTCTCCATATTATCTGTCATCAAATCATTGGATTATAGGAATGTATTGTAGCAGCTGTCTTGAGAATGCAAAAGTGAAGACATAGTTGTATTTATTTATTTATTTATTTATTTATTTATTTATTTATTGAGACAGGGTTTCTCTGTGGCTTTGATGTAATTTTTTGAAAGTTGTGAAGACTATGTTTGTTTAATTTTATACACATAGAATTATAGGGAGCTGGGTAACATTGGCCAAGATGCGCCATTTCCTTTTCTATGCTTTCTTTGGGCTTTTGGTTAAATATTGACTATATATTTCCTGCCATATTTATTGTCTTTTTCTCAAAAACCTGTTTATTCTTTCAAAAATATCTTGCGTACTTTTGATTGCTGTATCTTTGTGACATGTATAGAGCTCCTACGTGAGTCTGTATATTGATTTTCTGTAATCCATATTGGTAACCTAGATATATACTTTTTCTTAAAAATGATGGAACTTTACCAATTTATCTTCATAAAATTTCTCATGTTATCAGTTCCTGAAATGTTTGTTTTTTGGGGAGCTTGCTGTGGCAAGACTGTTTTAGTTTTTTCATCTTTATTTAAGATGCTTGCCTCTTCCCATTTACTTGCATACTGGTATATCTGTGTTTTCCAGTTTTTCTATCTTTATGTTTGAATCTTTACTGCTTAAATGATTTTCATGATTAATACATTGGCTTTGGATTTTAAAATATTCTCATATACTATTGTCTCTGTCTCCTAATTAGCCTCTGATGTCAAATGACAAAACATAGCATCATCTGAGCAAACATAAATTGAATGTGTTCGTAGATCACTGTGTCTGATTTCTGCCTGAAAAAAATAGTGTTAACTGTTGATTTATGTGGGAAGAAGACTTCCACTGAATTGGCAATGTCTCTGAACAAGTGGGCCTGGGATTGTTAAGAGAGCTTTCTGAGAAGAAGACAGTGACAAAGCTAAAGAGAAAAATCAACAAACAGTGGATGGTTCCCCATGTTTTCTCTTCAGTGACTGACGAGTTTCTCTCCTAAGCTCCCACAATGGCAGACACTGAACTGGGGTTAACAACCAAATCCCTTTACTACTGGAGTAGCTTTTACTCAGAAAATTTAATCAGAGCAAAAGAGAAGAATGTTGGAACAAAAATGGAACTTGAAAGGTGATTATTTTTGCTGTAATGGACATGGGAATGATTAATTTTTGAAGATTTTGAAGATATCGAGACTTTAGGTGACAAAATCCATAAAAGTTCTCCATATTGCATATTTGTCTGTTGTTGTAGGACATGAAAGATGGGAGTGTTGAGAGTAATAGCAGACACTGGAGGTCAGGGTCAGGATTTCAGTGGGTAAAAGACTTGCCAGCTATATGGAGTTGGCTCGACCTAACTGCTTTGAGAGTCATGTGTCACAGAAATTCAGGTTAAAGCCCATGGCTCCTGGGGCACACTGTCCCTTCCTGTTCGTGATAAACTGATGCACTCCATTAGGCAGTTAGGCATTCAGGCCAATTTGTATTTCTCTATATGATTCTTTAGTAGTCAAGGTAGTATGTAATCTTAACAATATAATTTTTCTCAGACATTAATCTCATTTACCTTGTATGGCTTGCAATTTTCATGTTATTCAGGCAACAACAACTGCATTAATCCTGGAAATTGCCACTATCTTATGTGTCTGCTATAAAACATCTGATTTCTCTCAATAAAACTGTCATATCTTTTTCTTGCTGTGGCCCTCCAGTCTAAGCCTGGCTTCAATGCTTTTTTATTGTATCATTTGATGTTGTGTAAGTAAGCACAGGTGCTTAAAAGATTTAATGAAAAAAAATAGCTAGTGTTCATTTGTGTGATATTTTGACCCTGAATCTTTATTATTCTTTATATGTCACAAAAAGTGAGTAAGGTTGAGTTTGAGGGTAATGAGCTGATATATCAGACAAAATATTGCTTATGTTAGATGTTTATTACTGTTGACTCCTTCAAGTTTACAGTGAAAAGTACAAAAGTAGGAACAAATGAAAAGTCTCTGGTTAAGAATAATAACATTAGGTAGGTTCAGATGGCAGTCCAGTGATGGAAAAGAGACAGCAATTTTCAAGGTTTTTAACACCATAAAAGAAAATTCCCTGACCTGCATTTAAAGCCTAGGAAGGTAGCCCAACTGTAAGACTCTATCCATCCAAGCCCTTAAGTTATGGAAGGAGTGTACAAAGTAAATCTTTGTTTCAGGAGCAACATTATACAAAAACAATAGCAAATTTGATCCCAGCTTCGTAGGGTCCATCAAATCATGACAGAATCACCTATGTTTTACTGATTGTGGAAACAATAAAGATGGACCGTGGAGAGATTGAAGACAGTAACAAGTAAGGTGGGGCTGAGAGAGGACCTTGCTCATTTTTAGATTGAGGAATGGAAGAGTTAGGAGTCACTGATGGCTGCTGAACTGGTTCCCTGATCTTTCAGGTTCTTACCCCCATATCTGATTTCTGATTTTTTACTTGATGAAGATTAATTATATTAACAAATTATGAGTTTCCTTAGAAGACATGCTTAATAAAAAGAAAGGATAATTAAGTCAGCCAGAGATAGATTAAATAATATATTATTACCTATATTTTAAATTGCTATTGAAAATGAAACAACAGCATTGGAAGATATTAGATAAAAAAGAAACTGCTAAATTAAAACTGTATACTTTAGAGATATGTAGAGCTCAGAATAAAAACCAAGATATGAGTTACATCGTTGAAGAGATTTTTCTTTGATTCTCACAGGGGGGAATATAGTAACCATCAAAAATGATAAAGATTATATACAAACAATAAAGATTTCTTCATTAAAATAGACAATAGTTCATCAAACGGCGTTACCATTCAATCTAAACTAATTCATGAGATTAAGATGTTTTTCATTGGATAAATATAACTAGCCAAAAATGTAACTATGCAAAAGTATGTTGAGAATGGATTTTGTTTTGTCTTTATAAAAACATGAAAACCCTCCAGCAAAGGAATGTAAAGACCACTGGTGTCACATGGTTCTAGGATTTTGTCTGCTTAAACGTGAGTGATGTCACTGGGTTCTCCTTTCTGATGACACTTTTGTATGTAGTTGTGGTACTGACTAGCTGGATTTACATGTCTAAAAGCCATTCATTTTCTTTTCTCATTATAGTTAGGCTTCTGATTCTTATATATGTTTGCTCATTAATAACACAAAATATACCAGAATTCTTTGGAATTAATGATGGTATGGCTTATGTTCAAGCACAAAAGCATAGCACGTCTGCCTGCATTCTACAATTTTGCACCATGATGATACTTGATAAATTCTCTGAAAATAGAAGTCACACAATTAAATGCCTTTCCTTTAAAAGATTAACCATGTACATGGTGTCTCTTTACAGCTGTAGAAACCCCATGTCAGTAAGTATATGATTCATTACCATTTACGGAAGAAATATGAGAAACTCTGACAAATTTAATTTTGAGAAGATCATCGTTTACATAGGCTTCTGTACTTGCTCATCATGTGCTATTTAGAAAATCTAGCATTCAATTATAGTCATTTTTATTTCATGTAGCATACAATAACAGCTTTTTAACTCAATGTGTTGATAGCACAACAAATAATACTATCATCATGTCACAAAAACTGTCTTTATATTTTGTTGAGCCGTGTAAAATTAAAAAATAAGCGGTGTTACAAAAATTCAACAGCATACTTGGAAGATTTATAACTATTAACAAATATTCTTAAAATTTTAATGGGTTACTGGTAGCTGTAAAATTACTTCAATAGGCATTATTTCAGCTTCCAGGGTTGAAGGCATAGTATTAAAACAACATGTGCAAATACCTCAATTTCGAGAAAAACTAGCAAAATCTAAATTGGAAAAGTGTTCAAGGAAATATTTACACTGATTTCATAGAATGATATGGTAGAGGAAAAACCATGTAGGGATATAAACAATGCAATATTTTTCCCTTATCATTTAAGGAAATATGCAGACAATTGTTTGGAATGTCCCTCTTGTACAGAAAACTCTTATGCTTTGAATAATGAGCTAATGACATAAAGTAACATGTTTACTAGAATGTGTTTTAAAATATTCAATATTTATTATTCATTAAACTATACAGTATGAGTTTTAGGCTAGCTAGAGTTTTTGTTTTTTTGTTTTTTTGAAACAGGGTTTTTCTGTGGCTTTGGAGGCTGTCATGGAACTAGATCTTGTAGACCAAGCTGGTCTCAAACTCACAGAGATCCACCTGCCTCTGCCTTTTATGTTCTGGGATTAAAGGCATGCTCCAGCACCACCTGGCATAGCTCATAAGAGTTTTCCTATGAGATCTTCTGTCAAGCAACAGGGCAAAATTATATTCAAATATATTCGTGAATATGTATATGTGTATGTTTGTTTGCATATGTTTCAAATTCAATACGTAGTCCAAATTGGCTTAAATTCAAGGATATCTACCTATCTCTGCTACCATACTCAGCTATATTCATATCTGAAACTAATTTGACACCCACCACTGGCAGACACCAAAATGACCTAAGATATATTGTTTAGTACCTCGGGACCTCTGGTGAGATTTAGCTGGAACATTTCAGTGTATTTTGGAAAAGGATTTCAGAATGAGTCAATTATAATTTGAGTTAGAATTTTATTTTGAGACAAGGTTTCTCTACATATCTTTGTCTGTCCTTGAACACAGAATGCAGATGAGGTTGGCTGCAAATTCACAGAACAAAGGGTGTGTGCTATAACATACTATTATATTTTTATTATTTATTTTCTTGTGTCTGTTTTTATGTATGTAATTCTTTTTGTGTGGAAGTTGTGGATGTTTGTCATGGTTTGGGTGTAAATTTCAGAGGACAATTTTGGGTTTTTGTCTTTTACACTTAGCATATTGGAGACAGGGTCTCTAGGTTGCCATTCCATGTAATGATCCTTGTCAGGATTTCTTTTGTCTGCATTTCTCTGCCATCAAAAGCATTGGATTATAGGTATGTACTGTAGCAACTATCTTTAGAATGCAAAATGAAGGGATAGTTGTAAGGTGAGTACTTTATCTGTTAAGCCATTTTCACAGTTCTAAAGTTTATCAAGTAGAAACTTTTGGAGTGAGTCTGTTTTGAGACGCAGTCTCTTTCTAACCCAGTCTGGCCTGGAACTCATTATGTAGTATGTATGCTAGGCCTAGAACTTACAGGGATCACCTATTCTGTCTCTTGTGAAAATATATCAGCAAAAAGACATATTTGTCATAGATTACTTCAGATATTAATAGAAAGAGTGAATTTTGGGAAAGTGTTATCTTGTGAGGGCAAACTACACTTAAGTATTGGTACAAAGACATATGACAGTTTTGGTGACATGGTAAGTTATATTTCATTGGGTACTTAGGGATTCCTCTCTCTGTCTCTGTCTCTCTGTCTCTGTCTCTCTCTGTGTGTGTGTGTGTGTATCTTTCTCTCTGTGTATGTCTCACTGTATACATCTATTAGTCTCTGTCTCTCTGTTTCCCTTTGGTAAAAAGTTCATAGATCACTTCCTGCTTAGATTCTAATGGGATTCTGATTTAATAAGGTAAAAAAAAGGGTCAGAAGATTTCTGCACTATGACATACTCTACATGAGTTTCACAATTCTGCCTTTGTAATCCTCAGAAAATTGCTGCTTACATCTGGGAAAGCAGTCTGTGCATTGGTATTGCATTCCTTTAATTCCAGCACTCAGCAGGAAGAGTGAGTCAGATCTCTGTGAGTTTGAGACCACCCTGGTCTACAAGAGCTAGTTCCAGGACAGGCTCCAAAACCACAGAGAAATCCTGCTGTTGAAATCAAACAAACAAACAAACAAACAACAACAAAAAACACCAAAAAGAACTTGGAAAGGAGCAAATCCCTATTCAAAAGGTTTTATATTTTTGGTATCATGACTCATTGGTATTTGACATATCACTTAATTAGGAAAGTTCTCTAATGGTAAGACACCACCCATGTAAGCTTCAATTTATGAAAGGAATAGGCCACTTGTTTCCTAATCTGAGAAAGGAACTTCACACAGAAGCTGCTGTAAATCTGGTCCAAGTGTGGTAGATTCCATCACAATGTAGAATCGAAATTTGTGGTCTAAGCCATGTTGTACTGGTTCTGGAATGAAGAAAGTTGCAAAATTTATAGCTCATAGATCTTTCCTTTGTGGTTTCTTTTCAACATTGTTGGAAAAAGGCAGAGTTAGAAAACCAGTGAATATACAGTGAGAGTTCTTTGTATGAAGTTTTCCAGATGAAGCCAATGTTGAATTTTGAGATTATAGGATGCTGTGATACCCAAACTTTGGGACATCTTACATGGAAAGCTGAACACGACAGTGTAAATTGCAAAGGAGAGACATGTACGACAACTTTTAGGAATAGAACTATCTAAGTCTTTTGAGAATAATACCCCACCTGTGTATGGCATATCTCCATGATTGTGTTGTTTGCCTTGATGAGTTTTAGTGCCTTAGTTAAATCTTTTCTCACTGCGCCCATATTCCTTTTTTATTTCTTAAATTTATTCTTTTATCATAAAATATATCCCATCTGCATTTTCCCCTATCTCCACCCATCTCAGTCCTCTACAGTGCCCCAATCTCCACCAGATCCTCCTCCATTTACCTTCTGAGTAGAAAACATATCCAAAAATATCACCAAAACTCTGCATAATGAATTACAATTTGACAAGACATGAATGCTCCAATCAAAGCTGGATGAGGCAAACTAGCAGGAGAACGAGGATTCCAAGAGTAGACAAGAGAGTCAGAGACACACACCCACTTCTACTGTCAGTAGTTACACAAAAACACCAAGACATACAACAATAACCGAAGTCATGTGCTGCTGGATTTTCTTGTCCTGCCAGGTTTCTCAGCAATAAACAAGCACACATATGATATATTAATTATTAAACTTTTGGCTGATCATTAGGGTTTCTTATTGGCTAACTCTGTCTGAATTATTAACACATTTCTACAAATGTTTGTATTTCCACATGGCCTTGGCATACTGGAGCATTCCCAGACCCGTTGATTCTTTGCTGGCTATATCACATCTGTCTCAGGTGGAGTCTCTCTGCCCACCATTTCTAAAATCCTCCTCCTCTCCTAGTCCTGCATATCTTCCTGTTTTTTTGGTCAAATAGTGTTTTATTCATCAACAAATGATAGAAACATATATACAGAAGGACATACTCATCAAGCCTGGTGCAGACCCCTGTGAGCCTCTATGATTCTGTTGGCTGTGTTCTCCTACATGCTTCTTTAATTTAGGAAAATTTTGACTGTGAATTTTTAAAAGTATTTTCTGAGACTTTGACCAGAGTTGATTCACATTCTATTCCTATCATTCTTATATTTGATGTTTTCACAGTGTTGCAGATGTTCTGTATGTCAATTTCATAAATCATTCCTGAAAAGCCTGAAATTCTCTGTTTCATGTCTTGTATACTTTTGTTGAGGCTTGCCTCTATAGGTGCTGTTGGATTACATAGATTTTCACATCCTGAATTACTTGAATTGTTGTTTTTATTGCTTCTATTTTGATTTTTAGTTCTTAAACAGATGCATCCATTTCATCAACTGTTTATTAGTTTGTTTTTTGACTGTCCTTTAGGGATTTATTAATTTTCTCCAATATTTCTATTATACTTTCCCTGAATTCTGTAAGGGATTATTAATTCAATTCAACTTTAATGACTTCTGCCATCTTTATAAAGTTGGTATTAATTGGGCTTCAAATGTGTTGGAATATTTATGGCTTACTGTTGTAGTGTATCCAGAATATGGCAGTGACTCATTGCTGTGGTGTCTTTTGGTATTTTTATGCTAGTGTCTGGTTGTCTTGCTTTGAGGTGATTGCAGGTCTAGGTGCTTATTTCTCAGTTTTCCTTTGTTGACAGGGTGTTTTTTCTTGACTTCTTTTTGCTCTATGATCTTCTGATCTGTGTGGCTCATGATTGAACAGGGATTCTTACCACAATGTTTGTGCTGGAAATGCTGCTGTTGGTATGCTCTTTGTTCCGGAAGGGAGTAGTGCCAAAGAGGCTGTAAAAACGGAAGAGAGGAGAGAAACTTATCATTGAATTACCAATGCAGAATCAGATAATGTAAATTAAAAGCAGTGCAAGGCAGAACAGCAGGGAAAAGAGAGGGGCTTTCCCACATGTGTCCTCAACTCTTAAATTACCTTCTCATTACACTATTCACACCCTAGGGGGCGTGGCCAGTTACACATGTAGCCAGCCACAGGAGGCATGCTTACGGTGACCCCTGGTGATAGTGATGAGGGGGCATGGAGAGACGGTGAAAATTCTGTGGTCACTTGGCTCATATGGAATTCTGGAAAATGGTGTATCCTTCGTTTAAGCACAATGATTTTTCTAAATTGGAGGCTACAACACAGAGATGGATTGTACATAGTGATGGGGGTTATTGAAATAATGAAGAATATCCACTGGAGAGTAACTAATGTGTATTTCAGATAGCTGGCACGAACTTTGGTCTAGAAGGGTTTCTCTGCCTCAGTTTGCCTAGCTGTTCTTCTGACTTTGGTTACCTACACTTGAGCAGAGGTTATTCATCCAATTTGTTCATAGGGTCATGGATTTGAGGGTGGCAGCTAATGAGATATTGGAGGATTCTGTCTGGGAATGTAGGTACTGTGGATGTTTCATGAGCTGGTGAGCCACCTTACCTGTTATTCTTTTTAGTTTTTATTTTTTTATGAGAAATATTATTTTACATGTTAATCCCAGGTGCCTCTCCCTCCCCCCTTCTCTATCCCCCCAAGTAACCTCCTACTTATCCCATATCCTATCTGCTCCCCAAGGAGCATGACACCTTCGTAGGGGGTCTTCAATGTCTGTTATATCTTTTGGGATAGGGCCTATGACAACCCTCTTGTGTCTGGGCTCAAGGATTATCCCTCCATGTGTGATGGGCTCCCAAAGTCCATTCCGATGCTAGGGATAAGCACTGATCCACTACAAGGGGCCCCATAGAATTCCAAGGCCTCCTCACTGATACCCACATTCAGGGAGACTAGATCATTCACATGCTGGTTTCCCAGCTATCAGTCTGGGGACCAAGAGCTCTCCCTTACCTGTTATTCTTGCTGGCGTGACATGTAAATGAGTAAGGGATGTCCTCCTGAGTTTGGGGCTGGAATGCAGCCATCTTCCTCTTACTATGAATAGGAATTTACTCTGTGTCCATCTGTGTATGTTGGAAATCCTTAATGTGTTTCTTGATTTTACAAAATGTAACAGTCAAGAGACTGTCTTGAGTATCAGAAGATAATTTGGAAATTTCAGCTTTTTGGGATATTAAAGGTTATGAGGATAAATGAACTTGGATTAAATCTACAGCTTCCCTAACCTCCACTCATTCCAACCCTGTCTCCAATCCCCATTCCCCCAAATCCACTGCTACTCTGTTTCCCTTCAGAAAAGAGAAAGCTTCCCATGGATATCAACCTAACATCATGACAAGGTAAAGTAAATCAAGGCACAAACCCTTATACAAGCCTGACCAAGGTAACTCAGTAGAAGGAAAAGTCTCCCAAGATCAGTCAAAAGAGTCACTACAAGACCTACTTGTAGGAATACCATAAGTAAACACCTATGTGCCTTGCTCAGTTCATTCTGTGTACCAGGTTCTCCTCTATTCTACAAACTCTCTTGATCTCACAATGTTCATCCCTTCTTCCACAGGATTCCTAGAGCTGAATCTAATGTTTGGGTAGTGATCTCCACATGTCCTCCTATCAGCTGCAGGGAGAAGCCTCTCTGATGAAAATTGAGCTAATCACCAATTTGTGATAATAGCAAAATATACTTATGAATTTTTTCATTGAATTATATCTTGATTAATTTTATTTTGTTCTACAATAGTTCTTGAAGACATTTAAGTTCTGATTCCTTGGCTCTTCAGATATTATCAGACGTGGTTTTCCTCTCAGAGCTAGGGCTTCAAGTTTAAACACTCATTTTTTGGATGCCACTGAAGGTCTGATCCACCATTGCACCAGAATATTTTGCATTCAGGACAATTGTGGTTCTCTAATTTTGTGGCTGCCTTCGTTTCCCAATCCAATAATGGGATCCTTTTGTCGTTACAGAAGATGGCTGGTTTCAGCTTTTGTATTCTTGATTACTAGGAGTCCTCAGTAAGGTCACCCTTACAGGTTCTTGGAAATTCTCATTGCACTGTTTCCACAATGCCTGTTAAAAGCTCCCCCATTGCAGTCATCTCTCTGCATCTTCCCTTGTGCCCCATCCTTACCTGATATTTTCCTGGAACATCCCTACCTGCCATCATTGCATCCAGAACATCTCATTTTTTACACCCTGAGAGACCCATATATCTCCCCTGTAATTGGGGTTCTTATTTGGCCTAAATAATAAAAACCTGGAGTGAGATATAGAGGAAAATGCTGAGAGATGATAGAGAAAGTGTACGCCAAAGCCAGCTTTACCTCACTAGTTTCCAATTGGAAAAGTGCGATTTTTTTGTATCATTTTTCTTATATCCCCTCTCTCCTTACCCATCGTATATCTATCTCTGTGTACCCATTTCACTTCCTGTTTCTGCCAGCCATCTGTACAGACCTCTACACCTCTTTGGTTAGATAGTGGCAAGCTCTAACTTTTTTTTTTCAGACAAGTTGAATTTGTGCAAGGAAGTCATCAGCACACTCCCCTAGTTACTTAGCCTCTCTACATCTATGGATTTTACTGTGATTCACTGTGATCACTGGGATTGTATTTAATTAAATTCTATAAATACATTTCTCTAAAAATTAAAGAAAATCTGCAACTATAACTGTTTAGTCTTCAATTACATCCAAGACCAAAGAATGAATTATTATAACTTACGTAAACAGGAAATGCATTGCAGGCAACTTCCTAGACTTCACAAATGACAGATACACCTGAGTGCCTGCACAGTCACTCAAACTTTTTCTGCAACATTGGGCATCCATCATTAGTCTACAGGGCTACTGCATTGCACAGACATTTCAGTGAAGCAGGAAATTTGTTCTGCCTTGTATTGGCAAATTTCATCAGTTGTGTTTTCCTTCCTGTATCCTGCATAAAAGTAAAATCTCTTAAAATAACGTTCTACAGAAATATACATATAGAATATTGTCAGTATTATGTTTTCATTTGCACACATGTATGTGATATTTTAGAATCCCATTACCTATGATGATGTGCATATTGACTTCACTTGGAAAGAGTGGACTTTGCTGGATACTTCTCAGAAGAATCTCTACAAAGATGTGATGCTGGAGACCTACAAGAACCTCACTGATATAGGTAAGACTGTATTTTAATTTATATTTTAAAATAATAGGACAACATCAATTGGTTATTGATGCTCTTCTTTAATTTTATTGAGAGAGAAAAAAGAATGTGGTAAATTAATCAGTCAATATTCTAAAGTTCACTGAAGACAATAACTTAAATTTTACACATTTTTCAATAGTAAATGTATATTTTCTGGCACTACATTTTAGGATACAGTAGGGAAGACAATACTCCTGAAGATCATTACACAAGTTCTAGAAGACATGAAAGGTAATTTTCATTTACAATCTCATAGAAATGTGTCTCTGAAGAAATTGAAATGTGTCCTGAACTTTGAATCAGAAACATCAGGGTAATTAAGCAGAGCTTAAATTACATTGAAGATTGTTAAATTCTCACAAGAACATGTAACTCAATTTCCATTAGGTGAACTACATTAGCAAAACAATATTTTGAGAATGAAGACAAGGAAACAACAACTTGAGAGAAATTACCACTTGAATCGCCACACCATGTGAGCTATGCTATAGGAATGTAATTCCATTCAGTTCTTACTCCTGATGTCACTAAAGATATACACATGATTGATGTGATAAGCATATCTCCATACCTTCCATTGAGAAAATACTGCACAGAAAATTTAGTTTTACTCATGTAATTGCTGTTACTTTGTAATTTTAGTGATGGGGCAATTACTCTCAAAAGTCAAGGGGCAGGTATTGCAGAGAATCCTTCATCTCTGTAGCACATGTACATAAAGAACAGAATGTCAAACTGAAGTAAATTTGGAAGCCTCTTCTTTGTAAACTGCCTTTACTAAACATCGTGTGTGACTCAGGATACAAGCCATATGATCAAATGAATATGGACGGCATAATATACCACTCCCACAGAATATTTAAAAGAGATTTAATACTGCCAATTTAAGCATACTTGTTGAATTTGATTCATGTGTAGATGTAATTTATTTTCCTGTTTCATTGATAATACACCAACAAGTTCACTCTGAAGAAAATGCCAATGAATCTAGGACTGTGTACATACTTCTGCTTGTTCTAGTTCATTAGCAAAGGTAGTATGACCCAAAGTGTAGGAAATTTTCAAAATTTAATAATGGTGATAAAGATCTAAATTTTCCCAGTTCTCTTCAATATGTAAAAAAAAATCACCTGTAGATAAAGGTACTAAAAATGAAAAACATATATTAGAGGATTATACCTGTAGTTGTATTTTCAAAGATGCAAAACAATCTCTTCAAAGTTTGAAAACAACCCTTAATGTAGGGGATATATGAGTGTAAAAACAGTGATAAGTCTGTAAGATATGATTCTTCTTCACAATTGCAACAAATTGTAATATTAATCTATACAGATTTCAAGATTTAACATTGTATTGAAGGTGGTAAAGCATTTACATGCCTATTTTCCTTGCAGACATGAAGGAAGACATACTGGAGAGAAGCCTTCTGCATATACACAATGTCTTAAAATCTTTGCACATAACAGTCATCTTCAAAGGCATAAAACAACACATAGTGGAGGGAAACACTATGAATGCAACCAATGTCGTAAAGTCTTTGCTAGTCACAGTAAACTTCAAATGCATAGAAGGACACACACTGGGGAGAAACCCTATGAATGTAATCAGTGTGGTAAAGCCTTTGCTCAGCACAGTCATCTTCAAATACATAAAAGGACACATACTGGAGAGAAACCCTATGCATGTAATCAGTGCGGTAAAGCCTTTTCTCAGCACAGTCATCTTCAAATACATAAAAGGACACATACTGGAGAGAAACCCTATGGATGTAATCAGTGTGGCCAAGCCTTTACTCGTCACAGTCATCTTAAAATGCATAAAAGGAGACACACTGGAGAGAAACCCTATGAATGTATTCAGTGTGGTAAAGCCTTTGCTCAGCACATTTCACTTCAAATGCATGAAGGAACACATAAAGAACAAAAACCTTATGAATGAAATAAGTTTGATAAAATTTTCGCATTTCAAAGTGTTTTTAAAGTGCATAAAAGTGCACATACTTGAGAGAAACCATATAAATCTTATCAATCCCATAAAGTCTTTGCTTGGTCAATTTATCTTCAGATACATAAAAGGACACATAACAGTAGAAACTCTAAGAATGCGATCAGTGTGGAAAAGCTTTTGCATGTAAATTGTTTCTTTAAAACCATAAAATAACACATATTCTAGACAAACCATTTAATGTAATCAGTGTGGTAAAGCTTTTGCATATAACCAGGAGTCTTTAACATCATTCCACAAAAATAATTCATTAGTGAAAGTATAAATTTAGAGAGTTTGGTTTAATTGTGCACTTCATGCAAGATTAAACTTTGTAGGTAATCAATCTGAAAAAACCTTTCCAACTTTCAATCAATTTTGAGAACCTGAAAAAGATTGTGAGGGCTTCTCATTATCAAGTATTTGGTGGGATCTTTAGCCATCACACTCACAATCATTTACACAACAATATTTTTTGTAGCAGTAATTCGACAGTGTCAACAATCTGTGCAAGCATTATGATGTCCATTTTCATATTGTTTCTCCAGCACTCTCATGGAAAAATTAATTTATGTACTTATGAAGCTATATTTGTAGTGTAACATGGAGAGGCAAGGAAACAACCCCCCATCCAGAAACCAGACCCAATGAGAGAAAATCATTTTGGCCCTGAAGCTGAAGCCAATGTAACACACCCTGAAATAAGCCAAATGAAAAAAAATAGGCCAGTGAAAGAAACACACTTTGAGACTGAAATCAAAGGCAAAGAAAACTGAGCTTGAAACGAAAAAACTGGATTCCTCCAAGTAGGAATCCAGCCAATTTCAAAGATTTTTAAAGCTCAGTAATTGAAATTTTACCAAGGAACATGCTGAGAAATATTCTCCATGAAAAAACATACATCCCTAATAAGACATATGTAAACTCTCTGCTTTTTCCGTTGGAATCTAGCATTTTCCACAATGGTAGTAGCAGCCACTTTCCTGAATTCCTCCCTCTCAAATGAATCTCATCCATCATTTTCAGTGATGACCTTCTTTTGACAGAGTGAATGTGAAATTCCCTAGTGTAGTGAAGCAGAGAATCAACATACACCTCCGTTGGGAAACTCCCTTAGGGGAGCAGAGTGGGAGAAAATCTTTTCATTGGTGAAGTAGCACAGTGTTGCATTTCTGGATCAGTTTCCCTCACAGTTGAGTGAAGCAGAAAAGTGACAGTTTGGCCTGGAGCTAAATAGAAATGGTTATCATTGCTTGGAAACTTCCTAGTGGAGAAGAGAAGAGAAGCAATGGACACTTCTGGTAGTAAAGTCTCTTAGCAGAGTGGAGCAAATCTCAGTTGCAATGGTTCTCTCTAAAAAGGAGCCAGAGTGCTACATCCTGCACAGAGACCATCCCACCTTGAACACAACTTCACTTATAGCATGACTTCCTGACGGTCAGGATACCGTTTTCCTCACATCTGTGTGATTCCAGGATATCTTCCCTTCACAGCAGCATGTATAGCCTGACATTGGACACTCAGGGTAGATTTTTCTTCAGAGCCCTAGGTATCCAAAGATTCAGTAATAGGATGACCTCCCAAAAGTCGTCATACATTTCTCTTCAGAGCTGCAAGTATCCAGGCCATCTTCCCTTCACAGATGAAGGTATAGACTGACTTACGACATTAGGGGTACCTTTCCTTCAATAGCTGTAACATTTGCACTGTGGTTTTAAATGATAATGTATCACTTTTAGATTCATGCTTCTCTTCAAGTGCATTAATTAACGAGTTTGGGTATAAAACTTATTTATTTGTATTATTTTCTCTCCTCATTTAGTTATAATATCTACCCCACCTTATTAAAGACTTAATTCGGCCCTTGTTAACAGAGGGATACCGGAGAATCATTAAAATTTGCATGTCACCTAATGCAGTGGTCTAAAAACTAACATCCCTATGCTGCAGCATGAGGCAGAGAGTGGGAACTGATGTTAGAAGTCACTGCATTGGGAGTTCTATTTTGAAATATTTGAGTTGCATGCCAAAGAGTGCTATATGTGTAGCAAATCCATTAAGTGAAGTTTATTTTGTTGTCCTTATATTCCTTTTGTGGTTTTTGTTCATTTTGTTCTTTTGCTTAGTGACAGGTATTTTTCTGCTGAAATGTACATAATCTTACCCCCATCATCTAAGTGGTATATATTTTTTTAAATATCAGCAGTTCAAGATCATATTTTTCAAATAACTATTTGTCTGAAGGTGTGGTGGTATGTTATTCCTGGTTACATTTTCCATATTTTCACAAATACGTTTCAGATTTTCGTGTTTAATAACCACCCTGGCTTGGGTGTCACTAATGATGAGGGATACATTTGAATTCATGATCCTGCTGCTTGAGTACAAGTACAAGTGTAGATGATATACTCCCAATATGTGCTGTTTTCTCAATATAATTGAAGGATGCTAATGTTAAAATGCTCAATAGAATATAATGTAAGAAACATTAAATACCTCATGTGTGTATTCAAAACTGTGTTTTTTTTATATTTGGTAGAGATGTTGGTTCTGGGAATAAAAGCCTATCCTTGTGAATGAGCTTTCAGTGTTTTAATTACTGAGCCTTCGATTCATCTAAAAGAATATGTGATTCATAGCAATAAGAGTAATTGACTGATATAACTTCATCTTTATCTCAGCCCTGATGCCTTAGAATAAATATATGATTGATTGCATCAGAAACTAACTGAAACCTGTTGATTATGAAATTTTCCAGACCCACATCTCCACAAAATGGGGCAAAAGTAAATAATAAATGATCAAGAGAGAAGCTGACAATAAAAGTCTTTAAGAAATGGTTGACTAACTAAAACCACAAGAGTGAATCTGTCTCCCATGTGGTAAATGAATAGGTTACCATAAGCTCACATGTCAGATGTACACCTGCTTGAATTTATACCTCCTTTGAGGAGAGAATAGGAATTTGCAGGCATTAAGTCTCTCTTGTCTGAATGGGCTCATATTCTGATTCCCTGCTGCCTACAAAACATTCAGTTTGGAGCTCTGAATGGTGATAACTAAATCTTTAGATGACCTAAAGGTTGTGAGGACATTCCGAGACTTAAAGCCTATCTAAGGCATAGAAAATAAGGTACTTACAAAGAGCTGTGGAGGTTAGAAGTATGTTTAGGGAGGGAGCTTCGAGTTTCAAAGCACAAGGATCAAATGACAGAGAAATTTCTTCATTTGTAACTGAAGGCAAGCTGACATAAACTCTATTTCCACTAAGCTGGGGTGGGTCAGCCCCCACCACTCTTTCCACTCTTTAATTTTGGGCAACTCATATTGTTTTCAGTGACACTACCCTGCAGTCCCCACTGGGACTGTAATGATCCTCAGTCTCCACCCAAGCAATCCCTGGTATCTACCTGATTCACTAGAACAAGGTTATTCTAAGTGACATTTATATTGCTCCCTTTGAGTAACATCTACTGAAAGAGTAGACACCGTTAAATTCTAAATTCTCTGGCAATTTCATTGTGAGAAAACACTGATTCCTCCAGAAGAGACTCTGTCTACTGATGCAACATATATGCCCTATCTGACCATATTTCTGGAGACACAGGGCCTGAAGTTTTAGGGAGGCTTTTAGAGTTGGGAAAAGCTTTAATATATGTCTTAGTTATACTCCTTAGCTGTGCTGATCTGATGCCTCCTCTCAAAACCTTTTAGGACCCAAAGATGGATTAATTACCTTATGTCTTCATCACTGCTCCAAATATTATCAGGCAGGTATCATCTTACTAGATTTCTGTCCAAAACAGCATGTTCAATTCTGAAACCATACCACACAACAAACAGAAATGGACTCAGCAGACTTTATTCAAATTTTTGTACACACTTAATTCACACATACTTAACAGAAAGAAGGGAAAAAGAAGGAATCTGATTCAATGTAATTTAAATAAAATGTATAACAATAAATGTTAAATAAAATGTTGCTAGAGAGTGAGCTTAGAAATTAAGAGCACTGGGTATTGTTGCAGTGGAAAGATGTTATAGTACTATGAACCTTGGTTCCTTTCCATCTCCTGTAACTTCAGTTCTCAGTTAACTTATTCCCTCTTCTGGGCGCTGCAGATACTGCACAATCCAAATATCAGTAAACACACACAGACATGAAAAAAGCTTAAACATAAAACTCTTATTCTTCATAGAGGCAGATGTGGCTTTCCTCTGAGCGAGCTTGCTCAGAGGAAAAGAATCCTCTGAGGATTCAAAGAAATAATACCCCAGATTAGCTATTTATTTATGAACATCATTCACAGCGTGCATAAGTGTTTCCCATTTTCTTTTTATTTGAGTTCTATGTGCTTTTATGTGTGAAGATTTTGGTACTGACATATCTTTCAAATATATCTTTTAGAGTTTACATTATAATCTAGTATAATACATCATACATTATTATATATTTAAATTTGGATAATAATGCCACAATCCAAAAGACAGATTTGCTCTGTAAATCAAAATCAGTCTAAATGGTTAGAGTTGCAGTCTCCTTTCCCTATTTAAATTTCCAAACCATAACATGAGGCCAAAGATAAATGAGACTTAAAGATGACAGCTGTTAGGATTCAGCCACCTGTTTTGACCTGCCTTTGGGGTTGTGACAGGATATGCCCTCAGCTGCAGCCACTAAGAGGGCCACCTGTATATTTTCATTAGTTTCCCTTTTAAAAGGGCCTTGCCAACCTCCAATCCTCCTCTCTCTCTCTTTCCATCCCTCTCTGTGTCTGTTCCACTCTCTCTTCTCTCTCTCTCTCTCTCTCTCTCTCTCTCTCTCTCTCTCTTTCTCTCTCTTCCCTTCTTTCAGTCTCCTACTGCTTCTGTCCCTGAAGAATGATCTCTCCCCTCCCTTTCCCATTTTATGATATCTTTACCTAATAAAAAACCTCTGTTTGATCCCTGTCACATGGTGTCTTTCTTTTGGGCACTGCTTTTCTTAAATTAAAACAGCTTATGTGGAATGCAAAATCTTTTCCAGGCTGGCTATTTCAACAAAACCGCCAGTAGATACACACTGTTAATGAAAAGGTTTTTGTTTATTAAACATTTAAGTGTTTATAATGACTTAACGCTGAAAAAACATATTAATTCTAGAAGAGCAGTACTTAAAGCCTTGTAGAAAATGTTCTTAATACAAAGTTTCTTATGTTGGATCAGGTATCCTTCATACCAATTCATTGCCCCAGGAAAATGGTCTTGACCTTGTGATTAAGCCAGAAATATCTTACATTAAAAACTCAACTACCACTGATTTTTCAAATAACAAATTTGAGTCATGTAATCAACTGTCCCTTTCAATAACAGGAAAAGTATTAGAGAGTAGAGCATGGCCTCTACCTGCATACCAGAATAGGAGGGATAGTTTATTGTATTATTGTAGGGAAACAGGTTAGACAAACAACTGCTTCAATGACCATTATGAAATAGAAACGGATTGTGACAGAATAACTGATTTTGTAATTTCCCAGCATGTATGTCCATGTCATGTGAGTGAATGTGGATCAAATTTGGGTATACAATTTGGGAAGGTTAGCTTCGCCAATATATTTGAATTTCCAACAAGGAAGCTCTCCTATGTAGATATTTTCAATATTGCTTTTCATGGTTATATCCATCAGCATTTGCTGGGTGTGTTGTGTCACAGATCTTAGCACCTAGCATTGCACATAGTGGCATGGTGAAATAATATATTATTCATGCCATTTCCTCTACCAGGGAATTGATTTCTCCTTGTTTTTTGGGGGTGGTGCATTCAAGGCAGGGTTTCTCTGTAGCTTGGCAGGCTGTTCTGGAACTTATGCTGTGGTCCAGGTTGGACTCAAACTCATGTAGATCTGCCTTCCACTCACTCCTGAGTGCTAGGATTAAAGTCATGCACCAGGAATGACTGTCTGTTTTCTGTTTCCTAAAGAATGCATAGACTTATGTATTTTAAATTATAATTATCTTTTTAAAAATTATTTGCTTCACTTTTAAAATTTGATATTCTTTAAATGCATCACTGCTCTTATCTCTCATTTGTTCCTATTTCCTATTGCTTCCAGGTCACTAGGAATATATTTCCTGCTGTCCAGGACTGGAAGAGAATATACTAAGCTACAAATTTCACAAACTAGAGCCACGTCAGCCCCTAGGTTGGAATGGCAGTGCTGAGGCAATCTGTGTTGCCTTAGTCATCTGATCACTGCTATTATCTATTAGGGGAGCTGCTGTTCTCTTTAGGCCCAACTGGGGAATACTAGCTATTGTGGCACTCTAGGCAAGCCTAGCAATCAAGAGCATCAATGGGAGGTACATTCTGTCTTTTTTTTCCTAAAGTTCTCCTGTAATGCATGTATAAGAAGCCATGTGGGTTACCATACACCATGCCATGTTGAGTGAAGGTTACCTTAACTGTCATATCTGTTGGGAATTGAATGGATCTTGAGACAGTCTGGTTCTTTGGGTCCATGAGATCACCTGTGCATTGACCCTTCCCCAGTAAGTCTTTCTGGAGTGTGCATTCACTAGGGACAGGGAGGTTTTCTAGGCCCAGCTATGGGAGATGTGCTATTTAAAGCATCATTGTCATGTGTGAACACACAGGCATTGCTTTCAGTGTGTTGCATTAGGAAGACAGATTATAAAACTGACAGCCTGGTTTGCAGAAATTCCCCAAGTTGCAATCCACATTCAGGTCTGTGTGATCAGTTCTACAGATAGTTTAGAAACTGGTAGAAATGATGAAATGAGGGTCATCCTTCAGAAATACTTGATTAGTATGCTTTTAACTTTCCTCTACCACCAGCTATGTTGTCTTAATTCAGGGAAATACTATTTCAGTGAAGAAATGACATTTCTGAGCTGCAGAGGTTCCTTTGCTGTTGATGGTGTTGGGCAGCTACATAAGCAGATTCCACATCTTGTGCCACAATCCATTAGTAATGATAATCTCTCTGATCATTCTTTCACAAATATTGTACACATTCTTCATTGTTGTGGATATGTGTTAAGTACTAAAATTTACAGCATGTGTACCCTGTTTTCTTAATTGTATTGAGAATTCTTAGTTTTTCCACATGTCACATACATTTGTAATCAGCTATCCTTTTATAATTTGTTGGGAATTTTGTATGGATTATCTTTAATTTATTCTGTAAATATAAGCAACCAATATAATCATTTTGTTGTTCTTGAAAATAAATCATTTTAATACTGTTGTTTGGAATAATATAAGAGATTAAAAGATAGTGTTCTATGTAATTATTTTTTTAACAAACTGAAGTAAATATTTAGGTGATACTGATTTGAAACAATGTACAATAAAATAGAGGATAGCAGTATTATTTACAGACACAGAATGCATTGTTATGTTCACGTAATAGATACCCTACCAAAAGTATAATTTGATTATTAAACAGAATAAGCATAAAACTTGCTCCAGAGTTTAACAATGAATCTGAATGTGACATCAGATTTTGTAGTGAAATTCAAAATAATCTCTGATAGCAGTATTTTAAGATTTTGCAACATAAATCAACTTTATTTAATGCCATGTTACTTGTAATAGTAGATATAACCTTGCACGTATTTAGTGCATGGATTCTGAATCATTTGCACATATTACCAACATCCAATCATTCCCATTACTGCAAACAAAATAGTAAACCATGTTCTCCTGATATTCCCGTTCTACCCATGGGTTAATGTGTGACTCCTGTATACCAAGTTCTCATAAACTGACAGAATTGCAATGGATCCAACTAATCTTCTAAGTACATTTTGTGTACAATTAAACTTAATATTTAGAAGTATCAGAATTCTCATGCTCGTGCTCATGGCTTTTATATTCCTAGTAACTTAATTATGAAAATAACCTAAATTTTTAATCTTTGAGCACAAGGTCCTCAAAGATAAGAGGACATAGTGCTACATGAATGGAGATAATAGCACTGAATAAAGGATTATATATTTGTAAAGGACTCTCACAGTCAGAATTGTATTCACCATGAAACAGCACATTATTATAGCTTAGCCCTTGTCAACCCGCTTCTTTCTCACGTCTGATTTTCTGTTTTTAATATTAAAAGCACTCTAATTTGTCAGGTAGAAGATAGATCTCCAGCCAAATTTTCTACTCAACAGGCAGGAAGAGAAATTGAAAGGCAGAAAGAATATAGAAGTTAATGAAAGCTATCACCTTCAGAGGCTTTTTCAACTGTTCATTTAGTTTGTATTTGGAGAAGAGTGACTAAATGCCAAGCTTTTTGTAGTAAGAGTTGTAGAGACGAGAGGCAATTGTGCTATTATCACTGTATTTTCTTTGAGACTCTTGTTATGCCCACCTTCTTGTTACTGATTTTGTTAATTTTGGTATTATCTCTATGATTTTTCCTTAGTTTGGATAAGGGCTTATCTATTTTGTTGATTTTTTTAAAGAAACAAATCTTGTTTTATTACTTCTTTATATTGTTATTTTGTTTTTATGTAATTTATTTCAGGATTTGGTTTGATTGTTTCTTGCCATTTCTTCCTTTTCTGTGTGTCTCCTTCTTTTTGTTCTAAACATTTCAAGTGTGCTGCTAAGTCATTATTATGGCATAACTCCAAATTTTTCATGGAGTTCCTTACTGCTGTGTACTTGCCTCTTAGCACAACTTTCATTGAGTCCATAATTTTGGGCATGTCACACAACATTTTCATTGAATTCTAGGAATACTTTAATTTTTTTATTTCTTATTTGACCCAGTATAACTCAGGAGAAGGTTGCTCAGTGTTTGGATGAAATAATCTGTTGAAACTGTTTAGGTACATTTGTGTCATAGTGTCTGTTACTTTACTTATTTGCCAGTTTTGTTTCTGTCTGTATGACCTGTCCTTTGGTGATATTGAGGTGTTGAAGTCTCTATTATTGTGTGGGGCTCTGTGAGTGATTTAAGATTTAGTAATGTCTCTTTTGCAAATGCGGGTGCACTTACATTTTGTGAACATTTACAGTTTTCAGGACTGAGACATCATCTTGGGGGATTTTTCCTTTGATGACTATGAAAAGCACGTCTCCAGTTCCTTTGATTAATTTTGTTGGAAAGTCTCTTTTGTTAAATATTAGTATACCAATACTAGTTTGCTTCTTGGGAAATTTTCTTTGGAAAACCTTTTTCTATCTCTTTACTCTGAGGTTATATGTATCTTGGATGATGAGGTGTGTTTCTTGTACACAGCAGAATGTTTGATCCTGTTTCTGTATCCAATTTGTTAGAGCAAGGCTGAATATTCTAAAGATTTAAACTGGGGATTCCTAGCTCTGGCCTGGCCTCTTGTATAGCAGAGGCCTTCCACAATAGTAGATGAGCATATAGAGCCAGGGTTTGAGGATGGGGCACTGTGGTCATGTCTGGGATTTTGCTGGAGATTTAAATGTGTTTAGTGTCTTGGGAACGTTATCTAGCATGGGGTTCCTAGGCAGCCTCTTCCCCTCTAAGGCTTCTAGAGCTGTGGTGCCTAGTTTGCAGCCAAGGGAAGGATGTGCTGTCTGGTATTTCTGGGTGTTCTTCAGAGAGTACATTACCTGTGGTTCCTTAAAACTCTTCGGTCTCTGAAATACCTAAATATTTTTATAAGTAGTAGGCTGGAATATGGGTCTCAGGGGTGGGGGGTGCAGTCTGAGGTTTTTGGACAGGATAAAAGGGTGTTACTGGGTGGTGGGCAGTGTCTGTCTTTGTGTCATGGAGTACACTCTGGCCTCTAATAGAGATGCCACAGGCTGGGAGAACTAGCATAGAATCCAGGGTAGTGAGTGAATTCTGACATTGCTGGGCAGGATTTAAGGAACATTATTTTCTGGTGGGAAGTGTGTTATGTGGGCTTCATAGATCCAACAATCTAGGCCCTCATAAAGTGCATATTTTCTTCCAAAGTTTTAAAACAGAGATGGAACCAGGACTATGGTCTGGAGAATTGTTGTAGTGTGAACAGTCTGTGATATTTGGGCAAGCTTAAAGGGGATTTGTGGGTGGTGGGCAATGTCCTACTGAAACACCCAACATCTGATTACTAATTCATGAATTTCCCAGGAATACTTTATTTAGTCTTCATCATTTATTTAGATTTATTTTTCTGTTGTTCTCACAGTTAATCAGTAAATGACATTTAGCTGATTAGATGAAAAGTGCAATGAGGGCTGGCCAGGTCATTTTAAAAGTATTCAGGTTGGGGATGACTTGAAATGAGATTACAGCACCAAAATTGGGAGTCTCATAACCACCTGCTACTCCAGGTGGTTCAAAAGAAATGACACACTCTTCTCTGGTGTGTCACCTATATACTCATGAAAGATATTTTCTTACACATCCAAATAGACACATAAAACTGGGGATAAACTTTTTAAAAAAATTTTGTATCTTATAAAGCAGATAGAGCAAAAACTGCTTTGCAAGGAATATAATACAAATCATACAGTGATTCTCTAAAAATTGTGTTAATCTCGAATTTGCTTTGAAAGTTTTCATTTCCTCACTCTGATGCAGATTTACATTATATCCACAATTGTAGAAAACAAAATGTTCCCTATATTATCCTAACAGACATTGTTTTCTTTATCATAGGTAAAAGAAATGCATTTAGTAGTCAAAGCTACTTTCTACAATGTTGAAACCGCAGAAAGCTTTAAGTCAAACTCTCCTGGTAAAAACAGTCATCCACTCCCAACCCATTTAATCCTATTGGCAATTGAGGCATCTGGAGTTTACAGGGTGAGCACTGCCCAGACCCAATGACACAGAGAAAATGTTACTGGGAATGACCAGACACTAACAAAATTGGTCTTGGGCAATGCAGTTTCCCACTTCTGAATAATTAGGTGACTACAGACTCATTGGGGTGCTTCTGAATTGACCTTGATGACTCAGATTCCAGATTAGAAGAGATCAGTAGCTTTTCTCCAAGGTCATCAGAGAAGATAGCTGTAGACACACCTGCCCTGGAAGACATAAAGACTCTCAACCTCACCATCGAAGGAAGCAAGGAAAGCTTAGTAGTACCTCAGGCTTTTCACCGTTCCAAGGGGAAGCATTGATCACCAGCATGTGACCCAAAGATCTGGCTTTATGATCCAGTGAAATGACCATAATTGAGAGGGGAGAATTCAAAGGTCACCAAAGGGACATTTCTAGGATGCTGATGGGGGAGGCAGGTACTAAGGCATGGACCTGGGAGTGCAGGAGTGGAGAATCTTCAGCCTCACCTTTGGGATGAGGAGGATGAACTGTGGCCACTCCTATAGGTATTCCACAACGAATAACACATTCTTATCCTCAGAGAAATCCTCCTGGACGATCTGGTCAAACATTCTCTTGAGCATTGTCAGAAAGGTCACAGAGTAGGAGGAATGATCAAAGAGAAGCAACAAGAACACAACAGATTCCAGAAGCAAAGAGTCCTGTTCCACCCAACAGCCTTTATCCCAACTCTGGAAAAGATAGAAATCAATACACCCTGCTCTCCGGCAAAGCTGATTGGATAGCAGATGAGCAAGCAGAAGGGGGTGTTACTGCGAGCTCTGTAGAAACGGAAAAGCTGGACTGGGAATGCCCCAATACAATAGGGAGGGAGGGAGGGAGGGAGGGAGGGGAGCGAAGGCTAGGGAAGCCTTCTCCCATATCATTTAATGTGCACTATGTCTAAGTTACACTGCAGAGTGCTATGTGTCTACAGCTGCCCAAGCATCACTGCTGTACACAGAGTTTGCTCTACATGACAAGGTTATCTGGAGTGGTGAACAGAATGGCCCTGCACTACTCCAGCTCTTCCAGCAATCCCCCAGTGGCTGCTTCTCACATTGGCCAATCAATTGGCTGAGGCTACAACTCCAGGATCTAGCACCCTGACCTTCTGCTCCTTAGCCTTGATCCAAAACAGCCTGAGCAGATGATACTAGAAATCTATGTAGATGCCCAGGCACTGAACTAGGACAGGTTTGATGGCCATAGGAGAGAGAGACTTGACTAATGAGACACCAACAACAGACAGTAAACACATGCCCATGAGGCATATCCTAACCTGTAGCCCCAAACCAAGCCCAGGACCTATTGCTCCCCTTTGGCTGAAACAAGGTAGAAAGTACACAGTGTGCTTGTCCTTGTTATCTGGGAGGGAGGAGAGAGGTATCTATGGCAGAGGCCAACTTTCAAATTAGAGTAAATTTGCCAGACATTCATTGACTCAACTTCAGGAACACAGTTGTAATCCTTGCCTCAAACCAAGTGCCTAAGTCCCATCCATTCCAGTCTATTCATCTTGGGAACTGCAGGGAACAGATTCCTTCTACCCTTCATCCCTTCTGTAGTCATCTTTCACTGTCCCCATAGGAAGAGAAACTCAGTGGCTCTTAATGGGAGATGGGGCCTTTGGAAATCCTGGCCACTCCTTGCCTGAGGGAGGCCTTGGAATTTCAGCTCCTGCACCATCACTAAACACTGTAATTATTCAGGGAAATTACCTTTTCCCTCTTCCCATCATCTGTTCCAGCCTGTAGCGTGCTGCTCCAGGGAGCACACACTCATGCAGATGGTGTAGTGAAGAGTTTCTCTTGAACAGGGGTTACTGTGACCTTGAAAAGTTTGATTGAACTCCAAGAGAGATGAGCACATCACACCACAATGCAAATAAATGCTACCATGAATACTGACTCCCTAGCTGTGTACAAATTCATTGCAGTCTCTACTTTCTCTGTCCCTTCTTCCCATGTGTCTTTGGTTTCACTGCCTGTCCATGACCTTCATATCTGCTTTTTCCTGAAGATCCATATATCAATATGGGATCTTCAGACAGTAAAATTTCAATGAGAATAATGGACATATGGAAAGATATGCAAGTACTGCAGTAAAAATTACCCCCATATTGCAAAGTCTTTCAGGTTACTCATGGAGAACACTGAGAAGCATAGTGAGTTCCAAACACTAGGGATGGGGGCATCATCCAGGAAGGTCTAGGAAACATCATCCAGGATGGTCTAGGGAAGAACACCAAGGAAGTTCCAGGGATGCACATGCTGGGACATATCTGTGATTTTACAGGAAAATTTGTCACACTTGTATCCTAGGCTATATGTACAAGCTTGGTCAAAGTGACCTTCAAATAACCAAACAATAGAAGCTGTCCAAGCATTCATAAATGGGACAAGGATTAAAACAGTATTTCCAGCTGGATAGCTTGATCCATTCCTTTAATTGAAGCACAGTGAGTAAGACTCAGGCAATCTGTGGAGTTTGAGAACAGCCTGATAAATAGAGAAATTCCATCACTGCAATGGTTACAAAAAGAAATTTAAAATACAAGGCAAATTTGGAAGTTATCCATTCAGACCTCCACTGTCTTAGTTAGAGGTACTATTGCTGTGAAGAAGCAACTTGGACAAAAAAGTAACTTGAGCAGAAAATGGTTTATTTCATTCACAGTTCCATTGTTATTCCCAGATTGTGGGAATCTTTGAAGACCACTCTGGGGACTAAATCTATAAGCAAAATCAAGGAAACTTTAAGCAGCATTCAAGATCAAGCTTC
>NW_023276808.1:5002114-5044022 GCF_003668045.3 Cricetulus griseus
GGATTCTACCTGGGAGTCCATGAATGAATAAACGGATGAATAAATGAAGGAATAAATAAATAAATGTTTGAATGGATGGATGGATCGGGTGCTACTACAGTGGTGGAGGCAGGCAGGGACCGGGACAAGCCAGGAGAGAAGAAGAGAGCCAGTGTGGCCAAGGGGCTGGGTTCCAGGCTCTGAGGGTGTTGGGGCGGGGGTTAATGAGTTAAATAGCTGTTATTGTATGTTACATGAAAGAGAAATCATGCACTAGGGAAATGTCTGAAGATCTACAAAGATGACACCAGCTAACAATCTAAGCAAAAATGGAGAGGCTACCTTAATGCCTCTCCTGATATTGAGATTGATGACTGACTTATATGCCACCCAATAGCCCTCATCCAGCAGCTGATGGAAGTAGAAGCAGACACCCACAAGTAATCACTGAACTGAAGTGGAATCCAGTTACAGAGAAGGATGAGTGATGAGCAAAGGGGGCCAGACCAGACTGGTGAAACCCACAGAAACAGCTGACCTGAACTGCGGGGAACTCTTGCTCCCCAGACTGATAGCTGGGATACCAGCATGGAACTGATCCAGACCCCAGGAACAAGGGTTTCATCAAGGAAACCTCAGAAATCGACCGGACCTCCAGTAGTAGTTCCGTACCTATTCCTAGCATAGGTGTAGAATTTGGGAGCCCATTCCACATAGAGGGATACTCCCTGAATCAAGACACACAGGGGTGGGCCTAGGCCCTATCCCAAAGGACACAGCAGACTCTGATGACACCCTATGGAAGGCTTCATCCTGCTGGAAGAGCAGAAAGTGTATATGATAGATAGGATTTTAGTTGGGGGGAGTTGTAGGGGTGGAAGAGAGGGAGAGGGAACTAGGATTGACATGTAAAACAGTCTTGATTCTAATTCAAATACAAAAAAAAGAAAAAAGGCAACTCCTGCTCCCACTGTTAGGAGTCCCACAAAAAATAGAAATAAAGAATGGCTATAATTGAATACTAGGTTTTCTACTAATAACATATGATGAGCAAGTTCACAAGCCTATGTATAATATGATCTTGTATAATGGAAAATTTGTCAGGGTTTCTCAAATCTCCTCTATAAAGGTTAATGAATCATGTATTGACCAAGTTTTTGTTTGTATAGCTGTGAAGAGACACCATGTACACGGCTAATATTTATTTTACTTTTTAAAACATGTTTTCCCTGTGGCTTTGGAGGCTTCCTGGAACTAGCTCTTGTAGACCAGGATGGTCTCAAACTCACAGAGATCCACCTGCCTCTGCATCCTGGTTCCTGCTATTATAGGCGTGGACCACTACACTATGGCTATTGCTAATTTTTAAAGGAAAAATCATTTGATTGGGTGGCTTAGATTTTCAGAGGTTTTATCAAGTATCATCATGTTGCCACATGGTAGAATGCAGGCAGACATGGCAGTGTAGAAGCAGCTGGGCATTACACATATTGACCACTCTCAATGGGAAGCGGTCTGGGACACTGTTCATGGCTTGGTCATATATGAGATCTCAGTATGCACCAACCCAGTGACATTCTTGCTTCAATAAGTCCATACCTACAGCAACAAACCAACCTCATAAGAGTGTCATTTCCTATGAGCTTATGGGATGCAATTACATTCAGACTAGCACAGGTCATATGCATGAAGGTTCACAAGGAAGTATGATATGTCATTTTGTGTGAGTAAACAATGAACCCATCCTACCGAGAAAGACTATATTTTAAGTTTGTTTTCAAACCAGGATTTATAAACTATGAAATTTTTGTTGGGGCACACCTAAGGCCCCATGATAAATTACATGAAGTATTCAGCTTTCTTTTCACACAATTTGGGAATAATTAACACATTGTTGATTATCCTCAAATTGGATAGAGAGGCTAGTGAGGAACTTTTTAAACCCCAGTTATATTTTTTTAAGAAGCTTGTTTTAACAACTTTGCTTTGAATGACTTGTACATTTTAAACTTTTTTTTTCTGATTTTTCATGTGCCTAAATATATGCTATACCATCACTAATTCCAAAGCATTCTACTATATTTTTGGAATTAATGGTCAAACACATATATGCATCAGAACCCTGATTGTAATGAGCATAGTAAATAAATGTCTTTTAGACATGTAAAAATATGATATTTGTACCACTACTACATCCAAAACTGTCCCAGAAAAGCAGAACACAGTGACACACATACCCGTGACTTGCAGACACAGTTCTAAAACTCCACGACATCAGTGGTCTTTACATTCCTTCTATGGAGAATATTATGCTTTCGAAAGACAAAATAAAACCTGCCTCAACATACCTTTGCAGATTTCTAGTTTTGGCAAGCTATATTTATTCCAATGAAAAACCTCTGTTAGTCTCATTAAGTAGTTTAGATTGAATGGTAATGCTGTCTGATGAACTACTGTCTATTTCAGGAAATCTTTTAGTGTTTGAATGTAATCTTTATCCTTTTCAATGGTCACTGGGTTCCCACCCACCCTCCTGTGAAAACAAAAGCAAAACCTCTTCCTTGATATAACACATATCTTGGTTTTTATTCCAAGGTCAAAGTATCTCTAAAGCATATAGGTTGCTTTAATTTGAAATTTCTTTTTTTAATCTAATATCTCCCAATGCTGTTGTTTACATTTCAGTAGAATTTAAATAATATAAAGTTAATAATTGATTATTTAATCTATCTCTGGAAGTCTTAATTATTCCTTTTAGTTTACTGAGCATATCTTTTAAGGAACCTCATAAAGTGTTAATATAAGTAATCTATTATTTTGTTTTGGTTTTTGAGGCAAGGTTTCTCTGTGGCATTGGAGGCTCTCTTGGAAACAGCTCTGGTAAACCAGGCTGGTTTCAAACTCACAAAGATCTACCTACCACTGCTTCCCAAGTTCTGGTATTAAAGAAATGCACCACCACCACCCGGCATGAATAATCTTTATTAAGAAAACTTCAGAATTTAGATATGGGGGTAAGAACCTGAAAGATCAGAGAACCAGTTGAGCAGCCTTTAGTGACTCCTACTTCTTCCATTTCTCAATCTAAAACAGAGAAAGATCCTCTCTCAGCCCCTCCTTACTAATTCCAGTCTCCAATCTATCTAGTTTTCCAAACCAGATAACTGGTAGCTCTACTCTCTGATGCCACACAAGCTTCATTACAAAAATATGATCAAAATATGAGACAATCCCCAGATTTCAGTTCTTATCTATCTCACATGTTTGCTAATTCCTGATATGAAAGTCTCCATGACAGATGTCTCATAACATGGGTATCTCAACATCCTGTGGTCTCAAATGCAACTCAGCTTCATCTTCACTGCTTCATGCAATGAACTCCCACAGACTCTGCACTTGGGCTTTGACTGCCCAAAACATAGATGTGTACTATAGTGAAGAACTGACCACAGAACAAAAATCCATCATCTTTATATTTTGCATCTTTATTGTTTGCAAAGTCACTTAAAAATTTAGTGAATCTGCCATGATTTTGTGGCCCCTACCAACCTTGAATCAAACTTGCCATTTTTTGAATAATGTTGCTCGTGAGACAAGGAATTACTTTGCCTACTCCTACAGTAAGGTAAGGGCATTGCTGAATAGAGTCATAAACTTGGGCTACCTTCCTAGGCTTTCAATGAAGAACAGGGCCCGTTCTCTTTTTTTTTCTCCAAATTAGAATAAAGCTATATTTTCCCTCTTCCCAACAGTTTAATTATGAGGATAGTAGCAAACTCTTCAGTTTTTAAGCACAAGTTAGTCTCCAGAACAGTAAAAAAATTGTTTTGGTAATGATGTCTCAACAAAACGTCCTCCATTTATAGTGTCATTAAACTGACTAGTATAAAAAATTATATACACTGTAATTTTAAAGGCCTTTTTGACTGTGTTTAGTAGTGATCAGGCTGCTGGTTCATCTTGGGGGATATCAAACATCACTGGAAAAGGGGAAAAGAACTTGAGTTCCATTCCTGTGTGCATGAAACAAACAGCAAAACAGCAAAGTTACTCCAACTAGCTTTATTCAGCTATTCTTTCTGCCAGCAGAAGATCCATGTAATGAGTTTTGAAGACTTGGAGTATTTGAGCTTAGTGAAGGTTTTCAATTTCCCAGCTGAGAACCCACATTTACTGTGCTCCAGTGATGTTTCAAAATACCAGTACACTTCCAATTGTCCATGTAAATAGCTTTCCACAACCTCACGCAGCCGTCATCTCCTGAGGATGCTAGCACTGTTCCTGTTATGTTCCAACTCACCCTCCAGACCTGAGAGTTGTGATTATCAAACTGAGCCACCATATGGATTTCAAATTTTGTGGGACCACCAGAAGAAGTAAGTTCTTTCCTCACAGGTTTTAATGTGAAAATTCTTACATCTTTGGTGGCTATTGCCAGGATGTGGAAAGATCTCCCCAAATTTGTTGCAAAGGCAATATCATGAACAGGATCTGTGGCTGTCATAAGAGTTTCTGCTTCTGCGTATTTCCTGGTGTTTTCATTGTACTCAAAAATCTGAACCTTTGCCATTGCCTTTGGACTGTTGTCATTACTTCCCACAGCGATCATTGGGGAGTGAGCACGAGAGACAGAAGGGTTCCAAGAAATACAGCTGCAGCTCAGCTTACATGAGATCTCGTGCTCTAGAAACCACTGATTGAGATTCATAACATCTGGGGCCTCATATATTCTTACTATGCCATCTGCTGAACAGGTTGCTAACATCAGACCCATATGTTTGGGAGCAAATTTCACATCAGTAACAGATGTTCTACTGTCCAGTAGAGTTGTCCTCTTCACCCAGTGACTCTGTCCTCGACGTTTCTTGCTTGATTCTCCTATTACTTCTTCCCAAACAGCTGCTGTTCGGTCAAAAGAACAGGAAGCCAAAACTTGTCCAAATTCAGGATGAGCCCATGTCACATGCCATACAGACCCATTATGTGACTTCCAAGTAGCAGTACACTGCCAATCTCCACTTTCACTTTTATCCCAGACCTTGATACTGTGGTCACTGGAGCAGGTGGCCATCCGGCGCCCGTGGAAGTCGAAAGACACATCATGGATGAGGTCCTTGTGGTCTGTCTCGATGCTGCGTGGCAGAAACATGGCCAGCGCTGCTGTCTGCCTGGCCTGACTCTGAGAGGGCAAGAGAGTGGTGGAGGGGCCAGCAGCCCTCGGACTGCTGCAGAGCACCACTGGGCCTTTTCCTTAATGGTGTTAAAAACCTTGAAAATTACTGTCTCTTTTCCATCAGTGTATTGTTATGAAAAACTACTAGTGCTCCTATCTTAACAAAAGAGGCATTCATATCATCCTCATTGTGTCCTTTTCACTGTAGACCTGAAAGAGTCAACAATAAAAACCATCAACAGAGATAAAATTTTGTCTAAGACATCAGCACAATAATCTTAAACCCAGCCTTATTCACTTTTTTGGAACCTGTAGAGATTAACAAAATTCGGGGCTAAAATATCACACAAATAACTCTAAGTTTTTCATCAAATCTTCTAAGAATCTGTGCTTAAAGAATGAAGCCAGTATTGGCCAGGATGGACAAATCAAGACAAGGATATGACTGGTTTATTGAGAGGAAATGGACTTTTTACATCTTCATCAGAAACATAAAATAGTGGCAATTTCCAGGGTCAATACAGTTGTAGTTGCCAGGATAATATGAAATTTACAAGCCATGCATGGTAGATAAGATTAATGTCTAAGAAAAATTTTCTTGTTAAGCTTACATACTTCCTTGATTGCTAAGAAAACACAGAAAAATAAGATTAGCCTGAATGATTCACTACCTGATGGAGAGAGCCATTTCATCAGGAACTAGAAGGTACATTGTGTCCTAGGAGCCATGGACTTTAGAATGAATATCCTATGACACATGTCTCTCAAGGCACGTAGGTCAGTCCAACTGCATGGTTCCCTGCAGAGACTTTTACCCACTGAAATCCTGACCCTGACTGACAGGGTCTGCCATTATTCTCTACATTCCCATCTTTCATGTTCTACAACAACAGCACTATGGAGAGCTTTCATGGCTTTTGCCATTTAAAGTCTCAAATCTTCAATATTCTTTGAAAAGTCAACATTCCTATGTCCATAATAACAAATAAATAACTTTAAAAGTAGCACTTTTGTTCAAACATTCTTCACTGGTACAGTGATTAAATTATCTAACTAACAGCTACTCTGGTAATGAACGGAATTTGTTTGTTACCCTTAGGCCAGTTTCTATTTTTGGGGGGAGCTTAGGATAGAAAATCAAGTTAGTCACTGAAGGAAAAACATGTAGAACCATTGTTTCTTATTTTTTCTTTAGCTTTTTTACTGTCTTGTGCTCATCTAACCCTCTTAGCCCACTTGCTCAGAGACATTGCCAATTCAGTGGAATTCTTCTCATGTCAGTAATCACTCAACACAATGATTTTCAGGCAGAAATGAGACATTCTGATCTAAGAACACACTCAACAGATGTTTGCTCAGATGATCCCAGGTTTTGTCATGTTGATAACTGAGGCTAATTAGGAGTTAGAGACAGTAATATATGAGGTTTTAAAAATCCAAAGTTGCGAGGAGTTGGTGGCAAATTTCTATAATCCCAACACTCCGGAGACAGAGTCACGTGGATATCTATGACTATGAGGCCATCCTGGTCTCAGAGTGAGTGCCAGGATAGGCTCCAAATCTATACAGAAACCATGTCTCGAAAAAAAAAAAAAATCCAAAGCCAATGCAGTAATCATATCAATCTCTTAAGCACGAAGACTCAAACATGAAGATAGCAGCAACTGGTAAAAACAGATATGCCAAGAAATGGGAAGAGGAAATCATCTTACATAAAGAAGAAGAAAAAAACTAAAACTGACACTCCACAGAAATTTTCCCCCAATACAAACCTTAAGGAACTGATAACATAAGAAATTTTATGAAGAAAATTTGGGGAATATCCATCATTATCAAAAAATGAATATAATTACATTACAGTTGTTGATTACAGAAAAACAGTGCACAGATTCACATAAAAGGAAGACAAGTCTTGTCCCAAAGATACAACAATCAAAAATGGGTAAAATACTGTTTTAAAGAAGGAATAGTTTGGTAAGGAAAAGTCAAGAAATAAAGCAGGGAAATAAGTCAAATTTTAATCAAAAGACCAAAGAAAACGTTGAAAAGGAAATGTATTATCTGGACCAATGTAATCAGCTCCCTATAATTCTATGTGTATAGAAATTATATTAACACAGACTGCTAGTGGTGAGTGTCAAATTGTTTTCATATATGAATTTAGTTGAGTATGAAAGCGCAGATAGGCAGATGTCCTTGAATTCAAGCCAATTTGGACTGTATAGTGAATACAAGAGTAAGATGTTTCTCAATCACACACACACACACACACACACACACACACACACACACACACAATTACAAATATAGTTGAATATAATTTTGCCCTGTTGCTTGAGACAAGATCTCATAAGAAGCTCTAGCTAGTAAAACTCATACTGTATAGTTTAGTGAATAATATATTTTGAATATTTTAAAACAAATTCCAGTAAATATTTCATTCTATACCATTAGCTCATTATTCAAATCCTGACAGTTTTAATACAAGAGGCAGCTTCCAAACAATTGTCTGGATGCTTACTTAAGTTCAAGAGAACTGAAAGTGGAAGTAATTTTACATTGTTTATATTGCTATGTGGATTTTCCTCTAACAAATCTTTCTATGAAATCAGTGTCAATATTTTCTTGAACATTTTTCTAATTTAGACACATTTAAGCTAGTTTATCTCTACATTTTCTTTAATGCTATGTCTACAACTCTGGAAGCTGAAATAATGCTTATTAAAGTAATTTTTCAAGTACCAGTAACCCAGTTAATTTTTAAGAATGTTTTGTAAATACTTAAGAATCTTCCAAATGTGGTGTTAAAATTTTTGTAATAACCATCTATTTTTAAATATATCTGGATCAAAAAATAAAAGATAGTTTTTAATACATTATCATAATATTATTTGTTGTTCTATCAACACATTGATTTAAATACCTGTTGTTGTATGTTACATGAAATAAAGAATGGTTATAATTGATTATTAGGTTTTCTATTAATAAAACATGATGAAGAAGTACACAAGCCTATTATAATATGATCTTCTCAAAAGTAAATCTTGCAGTGTTTCTAATATTTCCTCTCTAAACAGGTTTGGAATCCTATAATGATTTAGGGTTTCTATAGTTGTGAAGAGACACCATGTACATTGCTAATCATTTAAATGAAAAATACATGTTATTGGGCTGGCTTAAAACTGCAGAGGATTTATCATGTGTCATCACTGTGTAACATGGTAGAATGCAGGCAGACATGCTTCTGGAGAAGTAGCTGGGCATTGTATATATTGACCACTGGCAATGGGAATAAGTCAGGGACTTATTGAACATATATATGATCTCAATATACTCCCCCTAACAGAGGAATATAAAATGGCAGAAAGAAACATTTGAATGTGCTCAAAATCCTTAGCCATCAGGGAAATGCAACTCAAAACAACTCTGAGATACCATTTTACACAGGCCACAATGGAGAAAATAAAAAACACCAATGAGTTCTATGCTGGAGAGGTTGTGGAGAAAAAGGAACACTCCAACATTGCTGGTGGGAGTGCAAACTTGTACAAGAACTTTGGAAATCAGTATGGTCATTTTTCAGGAAAATGGGAATCAGTCTACCTTAAGATCCAGCAATTCCTCTCTTGGGCATATACCCAAAAAATTCACATTCATAACACAAGGATATCTGTTGAACTATGTTCATAGCAGTGTTGTTTGTATTAGCCAGAACCTGGAAGCAACCTAGATGCCCCTCAACTGAAGGAGGTATACAAAAAATGTGGTACATTTACACAATGGTGTATTACTAACCAGAAAAAAGCAATGGAATCTTGAAGGTCACTGGCAAATGGATGAAGGAAGAAGAATCCATACTGAGGGAAGTAACCCAGTAACAGAAAGAAAAATTTGGTATGTACTCACTCATATTTTAGACATGGAACAAATTATTTCCAGTTTACAATCCTCACCTCCAGAGAAGCTAGGAAACAAGGAGTACACTAAGAGAAGAATGCATGGCCCCCTGGAGAAGGGGAAAGGGACAGAACCCCCTGAGCAAATTGGGATCATGTGGGTAGGGGAGAGGGACCTGGGAGAATGGGAGGGGAGAAGAGGAGGGGATAGGAAAAATTTGTGGGGGGAGAAATAAGATTGGGTTGGGATAAAAATAGAGGAAAGCCAAATGAGAGACCATAACAGAGGGGACAATTTTAGGTTAGAGAAGAGATCTGGCAATAGGGAGATTTCCAGAGATCTACAAGGATGAAACCAACTGACAATCTAATCAGTATTAGAGAGGGTACTTTAAATTCCTTTCTCTGACAATGAGATTGATGACTACCTTATATGCCATCCTAGTGCCTTCATCCTGTAGCTGATGGAAGCAGAAACAGACACTTATAGGGAAACACTGTGCCAAAATCCTGAAATCTAGTTTCAGATAGGGAGGAATGATGAGCAAATGAGTCAAGACCAGGTAGGAGAAACTCACAGAAACTGCTGACCTGAACAAGGGACAGCTCGTGGACCCGAGACTGATAATCTGGGAAACCGGCATAGGATTATTCCAGGCACCCGGAACATAACTGTCAGGTAGGAGGCCTGGACAATCTATGGGGCCAGTGGCAATGGAATAGTATTTATCCCTTGCATATGAATGGACTTTCATAGACCATTCCACATAGAGCAACACTCTCTCAACCTAGCGACATGGGCCTGGTCCAGGGCCCTGTTCCAAATGATATGACACATTTTGAAGATACTTCATATCAGTCCTCCCCTTCACTAGGGAGCAGAAAGGGAATAGAATAGGGGGTTGGGGGCAGAGGAGAAGGGAAGGGAGAGGAAACTGTGATTTGCATGTCAAACAAGCTTGATTCTAATTTAAATTGAAAAAGGAAAGACATGCTCCCTGAACTACAAAATAGAAAAGAAAAAGAAAAATTATTTTAAATCTGATTTTATGGATTTTGGCACTTAACATGGAATCTGCCAAATTTACCTACACAGCACCATGGACACGTGAGGAATCTCTATACATTAAAAACTCCTTTACTCCCCTGGAACTAAACTTCACAGGATAACATCTTTGTGGTTGGTTGCAAAACCAAGTTATAAGCATTCTAATCATGTATTCATGAACGATGATCCACATCACCATTTAATGGACACAGCCCTCCTGTATGGCCCCAGAGAGGAGATGGGAAAGGGAGACGCAAAAAATATGAGTATTATCTCTGGGGGACTGTTTAAGTACCCTGTGGGAGCCTTAATTAGTATCTTTGTGGGAAGCATCTATATTTGTCATTATTTTGCTTTCTGAGATTGAACAGGTTTTGGAGGAAGGTGGAGGAGGAGCATGGGGTGGAAGCTTGACCATAATATTGCAGACTTTTTGTATATATGGAAGCCAGAGTCCAGAATGAAGCTTCCACCATATAAATAATAAGAAGAGCTAGCTTGTACACACCACCATAGTAGATGGATGGAGTGATTCCCTGTCCCACAGGAGGATGAATGCCCAGAATATTCAAAATGAAGAGAAATTTAAGGACAGAAAGGGGGATGTTTTGTCCTTTGGTCTGACACTGAGGTCAGATGAACTGAAGATACTGTCTTTCTGGTTGTCACAGGGACATCACTCAACCAGGAAAGTAAAGAAAGAACTAGATCTCAAACAAAGAAACAATCAACAACAAAACAAAAAACCAAACAGATCTTCCCCACTGTAGAAGGCTAGAAAATGGTTCTAATGATTTTAGTTTATTCCTGAAAGCAATAAAAATATCTAGGTGAATGAATAATAATAGAAATAGTAGTGTTCATGGAAATTTGAATACTTAGAGGATAATGAGGCAGGAAGAAAGTGTGAATGAGCTGTATTGTTAGACAGTATATCTAAAAAAATGCAGCTGCATTATGTAAGATTCTCTACATGAACGGGATGAGAGTGACTCTTTCTATGTATATATAAAGTAGGTTTATTATAATGTCTCAAAAACTCTGGTTCAGGTAGTCAGTCCAACCATGGCTTTCCAGGAACGTTAATTTGAAAAATCCAGTATATCGTTTTTTAGCCTTTAGACTAAATCAAGTGAAGAATCCAATTATTGTTCCATCCATCAGGATGGACATGCCAGCTTGTCTCCTTATACAGAATACCTACAAAACAGTAGTTAGTAATGCTAGTAAACGAAAGAATTTGGTAGTGAGAGCTAGAGCAAGGAGGCAAATAGAGACAGCTTCCTTCTTCCACATTGCTTGTGTATGTTGGCTCCTACCAGAAAGTGAGATCCAGATTACAAGTGGGTCATATTCTTGTTAGTGTTGGTGGTACATGATTTTAATCACATGGGAGCCAGAGATAGGTGAATATCTGTGAGTCTGAGACCATCATGGTCGACACAGGGCTAGTTCTAGGACATCCTCCAAAGCCACTGTGAAAACCTGTCTTGAAAAACCCCCCAAATCCCACCCAAAAGTGGATCATTTTCTCTCTTGTTTATTATTGTTGTTGTGTATTTTCAAGAAATGGTTCATGTCTGCAGCACTAGAAATCTTTCTATATTCCAGACTGGTTTCCAACTCATAAATTCCCACTGAATCTTCCTCTGGAGTTTTGGAGTTAAAGGTGTACACTTTCAGCAGGCACCTAAAGGTTGATCTTATCACCTCAAATGATCCATGTTAACAAATGGCTTTCCCATTAAAGAACCTTCAATTAAGTAAAATCCCTCTCAGCTATAATCATTTCTTTGTGAATTAGGTAATCACAGAATAGCCATCTCAGCCACCAAGACAGAAGACATGAGAACATTTTCTGGCCTGAATGAGGCAGGAACAGCTTGGGAGTCACTCCAAAACAATATTTTCCCAAACAAAAGAAGGATGGTGATTTTACTTAAGAATTCTGCACATGTTCATATAATATTCTCTCTCTTTTTAGCATTCTCAGATAAAAGCTCCACTTCTGAACATCATCACCATGTAACTGCAGAAACCTTTAGTGTGATACTTACCTCAAGGTCATGCAAGTACATATATGAATTATAAAAATGATGGAAACAAAGGTATCTGGCATGTTCATATTGTAAGACAATGTCTTAGTTGAAAATTAAGTGAATGGCACTGTGAAATTTATATTGTCAATCTTGATGTTTGATCTAAAAGAGAAGTCTACCAATGAAAAAATCATAAAAATAAAAGATAGAGAATATAAAACCTGAAAATTTGAAGGAAAAGTAACCTAATAGCACTGTATACCCTGCACCTAGATGAACTATGATGATGATTGCTATTAATGTCAGAACAAAGCTGCTTTTGCCACTGAGCAGGCAGGCTAGGCAGATTGCAAAAGCAGCATCCACTGAAGAACAAAAAGAGTTCATTCTAACTATCCCTTGATGCTTCTGTCTCAAGCCTGTGATATTAGTGTAGAGAATTCTATTATTTTCTTTCATTTTTTGTTTGTTATTTCCAAGGCAGGTTTTTCAGTGGATTTGGAGACTGTCCTAGAACTAACTCCTGTATACTAGGCTGGTCTGGACTACTAGGAACCATGTCATTCTGCAATCCCATTTCTGGGATGAAAGGCATGGGCCACCACGAAACGTCTCCATTATTTTCTTTTTTAATCTGTTTGTAATTTTAGTTATGTGCATGTTTTCTCTCCATGTGTCTGTGCACACTCACTACAGATGCCAGAAGAAGATAGGGGATGCCTTGGATACAGCAAAAGGTTAGCTTCCAGGTAGATTCTGCAAATGAAAAGTAGGTTCTCTGTTAACAAGACAGAGTGCAATTAATTGCTGAGCCACTTCCTCTTTTTATTTAAATGTATTACTATACATTTTATTTAAAAGATATTACACCACTTTCCCTCTTTCTCTTCATTGCATGCCTTCTCAAACACTTTTTTCCATATAAAGGATGTATGGATGAGAATCGTGATAAATGCAGACAACCACTTGAGTGTGTTGTATGTTGGTTTTGTGTATGTGGTTGCAGGTCTGATGAAATAGAGAGAAGTATGGAGTTACACATTAGGGACACAGAGTAATACTCAAACTTGTATTCCAAAGATCTCTATGAAAAGTGTATACATAGGAGTTCTTATAGATGTCCATGAATTAATTTTCAGTTATTTCATTTTCAGTAGCAACCAAGAAAGGGGATTATTCTCCCTTTTTTGAATGGATAACATAAACTGATTCAAATTTAGGAGAAATATTCACATGATTAATAATTATAAGGTAAACCCTAAAAACAAGATGTTTGTATTCATGGATCTCAAGGTCACATGTTAATCATAATATAAAATGCTTTCAAGTTAGAAATTCTATACCTTTTTTAAAATTCCAACATTTAAAATGTTTATTGTAGCTTCGGTATTAATTAAGTGAAAAGGTGAGTAACTGCCCAATATATTCAAAAACAGAAACAAAGGGAATATCAAATAATCAATCACTTTTCAGGAAATGAATTCAGGAAACTCTACTCTTGTTTATAACAATATTCTGGACACTCATGCACTACTGAAGATCCATGTTTTAGGCTTTGCCGTCCCTAGCAAGCACAGCACACAAGAAGAGAAACAAAAAGAAACAGAGACAAATAGATGTAGAGAGTGAGACTTACACAGGGGGAAAGACATAAAGAGACAAAGAAAGAGGTAGAAAGAGAGGGGGAGAGAGAAAGAGAGAGAGAACTCTCTAAGAACGCAATGAAATGTAACAAAAATCATCACATGTCTTTTTATCAGTTCTTAAATGTGGTTTGTTCTCTCAAGATCACAATCACCTAAAATTCAATCTTTCTAGTAATATGTGTACTAAATACAAGACAAAAATCTTTTTTACTGATGTTTTTCATATGAGGCAGAACAGAAGATCTCTGTAAATCACAGGCCTACTGCATGAGTTCCACATCAGACAAGTTTACAAAGACACTGTGTTTCAAAACCGACTCACACCAAAATTTTCTACTTAACAACTTTACAACACTGATAATGGTCTAACACATAATGTAATTACCTTACAACTATCCCTTAACAGCCAGCGGTGGTGAGAATGGTTTAACAGATAAAGAACCTACCTTAAAACTATCCCTTAACTGCTTGGGCTGGTGTCACACAACTTTAATCCCAGCAGTCATGAGGCAGAGGACAGTGGATTTCTGTAAGTTTGAGACCAGCCTGGTGTACAAGAGCTGGTTCCACAGAGAAACACACAAAGAAACACTGTGTTGCAAAATAAAAGAATAAATAAATAAATAAAACAAAAAACACCAACTAACTCTTCACTTTTGCATTCTCAAGACAATTGCTACAGTACATGCCTATAATCCAATGCTTTTGATGCCAGATAAAATGGAGACAGAGCAAATCCTGAAAACGCTATTTATGTCTCATGGCAACCTAGAGACCCTAGCTCAAACATGCTAACTGTAAAAGACAAACACCCAAATGGGTTCTCTGATATTTACACCAAAACGATGATACACATGTCCAACTTTCACACATAAAGAATCACACAAATATAAATAGACCTAAATAAATAAATAAATAAAATTATAATAGCATGTTTTGGCACACAGTGTGTATTCCAATACCTGGGTATCAGAGACAAGCAAAGTTCTGTGAATTTGGAGCGAAACTCATCTGCATTCTGAGTTCAAGGACATCAAAAAATATGGAGAGAAATTGTCTCAACACAAAATTCCAACTCTGAATATAATTGACTCATCATGAAATCCTTTTCCAAAATACACTGAAGTGGTCCAGATTAATCTCAATAGAGGACCCAGGTAAAGGACAATAAAATATCTCTTAAAGTCATTTTTGGTGTGTGCCAGTGGTGGGTGTCAAAGTATTTTGAGACATGAATATAGCTGAGTATTGTTGCAGAGACAGGCAGATCTCAATGAACTCAAGACAATTTACACTACATAGTGAATATGATAGTAAGACATTTCTAAGTCACACACCGACACACACAACACTCACAAATATACATACAGCAAGAGTGTCATGCCTCCTAAGAGTGCCTTTCCCTCCTAAGAAAGTTTATGGGTTCAATTACATTCAGACTACCAACATTCTTCCCTTCTGTTGTGATTAATTATCTAAGTAAAAGATACTCCAGTAATGAACACATTGGCTTGTTACCCCTAGGCCAATGTCTATCACTGTGTCAGCTTAGGAGATAAACTCCAGAGAGTCACTGAATATAAAACATGTGGAATCATTGTTTCTTGATTTTCTCTTTTGCTTTGTCACTGTCTTGTGCTCAGCTATGCCTCAACCAGCCCAGGGCTGCTTGCTCAGAGACATTGCCACCTCAGTGGGTGTCTTCTTCCCTCACCAATCATCAGTCAACACAATCTTTTCCAGGCAGAAATCAGACACTCTGATCTGAAAACACAGTCAATTGATGTTCACTCCGATGATCCTAGGTTTTGTCATTTGACACCTCACCTCTTTAGGAGACAGAGATTATAATATATGATAAGGTTTTAAAAATCCAAAGCCAATATATTAATCCTATCAATCTGTTAAGCATCAAAGACACAAACACAAGGACAACAACAATTGGAAAACACAGATATGACAGTATGCCAGGAAATGGGAAAAAGCAAGTATCAAAGATGAAGCAGAAGAAAACTAAATCTATATCTCTGCAGCAAATACCCCCAAAACAAAACCCTAAGGAACTGATAACTGAAGAAATTTTATGCAGACATATTGGTGAAGGTCCATCATTTTCAACAAAATGAATCACTACATTACAGTTATGGATTACAGAAAAACAGCACACAGATTCATGTAACATGAGATCTATACTTGTCACAAATATACAACAAAAATGTGCAAAATATTTTTGAATGAATGAAGACATTGGTGAGAAAAAGTCAAGAAAAAATACAAGAAAAAGGTCAACTTTTAATCAATAGACAAATCTAAGGAAAGGAAAAGTGTGATTTTGACAAATGTTACCCAATTACCTATAATTCTATGTGTATAGAAATTAAATAAACAGACTTCACAACTTTCACAAAAGTATCACAAAATGCAGCTGACCTGTTGTCTCTTACCCTCCAGCTACTGATAATTCTTCTAAAAACAGAAGCCCCGTGCTCTAGAGCTCTCTCCAGAAATGGAGGTGCTCACTTGCTATGGATCAGCAGCTCTTTGAAATTCCATGTTCCAGGCAAATGCAGTCCCAATGATGCTCAATCACAAAACAGCATAGAAAAATGATTTTAAATCTGCTTCCTGCCAAATGGATTATGGCAAAAAACATGGATTCTGCCCTATCTACCTGCACAACACCATGTCCAACTGAGAAATCTCTGCAGACCTGAAACTTCTTTTCTTTCCTGGAACTAGAGTTCACTGAATCACAACATTGTGTTTAGTAGGAGCACCAAGTTACAAGCATTCAAATCATGTATTGGTTAAGGCAATGCACATCATCATTTTTCTTCAAGTTGTTAAACTACTTGCAATATTGAAAATAAAAACTGGGAAATAAAATGCAACATTCACAACTTCTAACAGAAATCCAGTTTTCTAATCTGTCTTTCCCCTGCTACCAAAAGTAGTACCTATAAGTGAACACAGGACAGTGATACTGCAAGAATTATATTGCACATGCCATTAAATCCATACTGGGAGGAAGAGAATACAAAAGCCACTGCCCAGGTCAGCAAATGGACAAACAAATCTACAGTATAGCTCATGGTCCATCTGAATACAACAGAATTGAATGCTTACTGGGTGGTAGCTGCACATGCTCTTTATCCTAGCACTTGTTAAGAAAAGGCAGTAAGATTGTTGAGAATTGCAGACCAGCCTGGTCTACAAGATGAGACCCCAGACGGAGTAACCCTGTCTTGAAAACCAAACAAACATCAGCTACCTAAATGAATAAATGAAGTGAAAGCTCAACAGACATGCTATGAACATCATACACTTACCATTTTAGAGCTTGTGGTCTTTCTTACAACTCATTTCAGGAAAGGCAGAAGAGAACCATGGAAAGGACCCACAAAATACCTGCCATTAGTTATCCTAACAACTACCTCTCCCCAGAACCCCACATTGCTTATGGCCACCCAACTAGGACTGATATTAGCATCCTCCTTACCGGTTGATCAGAGATCAAATTACTCAGAGAGCACAGACCTTCCAAATCTGCACTTCCAACACAGAAAACAGAGGCTTAATGTAGAAAGACTGTATTTTACTAGACATTCTTCCTCTCTTATAGAGCACATCCAGTTCCTCATCCAAAGCAGAGGGTCCTTTGTCTGCACATTCTGTTACATATTCAAAGTCCAGTGCAAAAAAACCATTGCCTCAGAGCTGGGAAACCCTGCAACCAAACACAGGTCACATTCACATAGAAACTGTGGTTACTGTGTAACTCAGTTAAAGAAAAATGGGCCACAGATTAGAAAGCAATGGGCTAGGGGCAGAAAATACAAGGTGAATATGATGCATTTATAATCTCAAAAATTATCTGGAAAACTTGAGATAGGCTTTGTGGCCAAGTGCTCCAGAGACTTAGAGACTTGTATGAGGGCACATTAAAATTTTTCATACCATTCCTCTAAAGATATATACCTTAAACCAGAAGAATGCTAGTCATTAGAAATGGATAGCAGAAGTTTACTTAAATACAATCATATAGCAAAGATATTCTTAAAATAACTTCTTACAGCAAGGATATTCTTAATATAACTTCTTAAGTGCAGCACTGACTTGAAACAACCGGTCATTCTTCATCGACAGTATCCTGAAGTGAAGGTCATGGAGATAAGAAAGATAGGATAAGTACACGGTAGAAAAAGATAAATGCTTGGTTGGGGAGGTATTGCAGAGGATACGTCCCAGACTAACTAAGCTTCTTAAGAAGAATAGCATCTTGTTTACTACTTAAATGAGGTTTGAGGATGGAAGTAAATGGCAGAATGATATGAAGTCATCAAAAACTACTATATAATCAGAGAAATTCAAAAGGAGGCTACTCAAACAATGCTACACGAAACAAAGAGGGTATGTCAAGAACATTACTGACTAAAGACACAGTGCCTTAAGACAGACAAAAATAGTTCCATATGGTGGAAGGAGCTTGCTTCTGAGGATTTGAAGCAACAGTTTCAAAAGTTCCTGGTACTAACACTGAGATCGACAATTAATAAATGGGACCTCCTGAAATGGAGAAGTTTCTGTAAGGCAAATTACACAGTCAACAAGACAAAAAGGCAGGACCACACAATGGGAAAACATATACCTCAAGCCTACATTTGACAAAGGGCTGATTTCCAAAATATGCAAAGAACTCAAAAGCTCATCAACAAAACACCAAAGAATCCAGTTAAAAAGTGGGATAAGGAATTAAACAGAGACTTCACAATAGAAGAATCTAAAATGGCTGAAAGACACTTTAAAAATTGTTCAATATACTTATCAATTATAGAAATGCAAACCAAAACATCTCTGAGGTAGCATACTGGTCTCCTCAGAATAGCTAAAATCAAAAACACCAATGAGAGTTGATGCTGGAGAGGATTGGAGAAAGGAGAACATTCCTCCACTGCTGGTGGAAGTGCAAGCTTGTACAGCCACTTTGGAAATAAGTAGAGTGGTTCCTCAAGAAAACTGGAATCAGTCTACCACAAGATCCAGCAATTCTAATAATAGGCATATAGCCAAATATGAACATTCATATGACAAGGACATCTTCTGTTCAACAATGTTCATAGCCTCATCATTCATAATAGACAGAAACTGGAAGCTTCCTAGATGCCCCTAAACTCAATAATGGATAGACAAAATATGGTACATTTCTACAATGGCATGCTATTCAGTGGAAAAAAGACTATGTAATCTAAAAATTCCCAGGCAAAGGGAAGGAAATAGAAGAAAGCATTCTTAGTGAGGTAACCCAGAGACAAAAAGACAAATATTGTATGTATTCACTTATATGTTGGATTCTACATGGAACAAAGGATTTCCAGCCTACAATCAAAACCACCAGAGAAGCTAGGATACAAGGAAAATCCTAAGAGAGATATACATGCTCATCCAGGGAATTGGAAATGGACAAGATATCCTGAGCTAATGGGGAGCCTTGGGAGAGGGGAGAGGAAGTTAGGAGAAGAGAAGGGGAGGAAGGACATGAGGGAGCAGGAAGATGGAGTCACAGGAATAGAGGAGAGCATTAAAATAGATAACATAATAGACAGAGTCATTACAGGATTCAAGAAAAATCTAGCACTAGGGAAATGTCCATAGACTTAAAAGGATGTCACCAAGTAACAATCTAAATAATAGTTGCCCTTCCCCTATAATGAGATTGATGACTTTCATGTATGCCATCCTAGAGCCTTCATCTAGTAGCTGATGGAAGCAAGCAGATACCCAAGGATAAACACTAAACTGAACTCCTGGAATCTAGTTTCAGATAGGGAGGAGTAATGACCAACTGAGTGGAGACTAAGCTGGAGAAACACACAAAAACACCTGACCTAAGCAAGCAGGAGCTCTGGGGACCATAGAGTGGTAGCTGGGAAACCACCATAGGATTGATCTGGACCCCTGGAATGGGTGTCAGTTAGGAGTCCTGGGCAATCTATGGGCCATCTGGTAGTAAATTAATATTTATAGCTAGTATACAAATGGACTTTGGGAATCCATTCCACATAAAGCAGCACTCTCTCAGATTAGAAACACAAAAGTGGGTCTACGACATTCATCACCTGATATGATAGACTTTGAAGATCACTCACTTTCCCTGGGGAATAGAAAAGGGATTTACTAGGGGGTCAGTGAAGAGCAGTGGAGGAGGGTGTGAGGAAATTGTGATTGACATGTAAAACAAGATTGTTCCTAATTTAAATTAAAAAAATAAAGAAATGCTCCCCCACAAAAATAAAGCAACAGAAAATAAAAAGGATTTTAAATCTGATTCCATGGCCTATGGCACCACATAACATGGAATTTGCCCAATCTACCTGCCCAGCACCATGCACACTTGAGAAACCTCCACAAATCAGAAACTCATTTTCTACCCTGAAACTAAACTTCACTGAATCACATCATTGTGGTTATTTGTACCATCAAGTTGCAAGCATTTTAATCATGTATTGGTGAAAGAGAATCCACATCACCAATTTTCTACAAGTGCCTAAACTATTTGCAAAATTTATAATACAAACCTGAAATTGGAATGCAATATTCAGAACTTCTAATTTGTTTTCCCACTGCAACCAAAAGCAATGCCCATATGTGAACACTGGGCAATGATACTGCAAGAATTATTTCCCCCAATGGCATGGCTGCAGATTCTCGCATTACCCAGTAAATCCATACTGATAGCACAAAGGAAAATGTCCACTTCCCAGGTCACCAGATGTATCAACAGAACTACAATCTGGCTCATGTTCCATTCAGGTCCCAACAGAATTAAAAGCTCACTGGGTGGTGGCCACACATGCCATCAATATCAGCACTTGGAAGGCAGAGGCAGTGAGATCTCTGTAAATTCATACCAGATGATATACAAGGTGAATCCCAGTACAGCCATGAGTGTTACACAGGAAACCCTGCCTTGAAAAACAAACAGCCCATAACTAACTAACTAACTAAATGAAATAATAGCTCAACATACCTTCTCTGAACACCATGGTATAGCTTGTGATCTTTCTTACAACTCATTTCAGCAAAGGCAAAAGAAACCATGGCAAGAACCCAAAAATTAACTGACACTATTATTCCTGATTTCTAACAACCCCCCACCAAAAAGAACCCACATTGGCTAGGGCCACACTATGACTGAAACAGCACAGTCCTTCTAGCTCATATTCACACACTAACTGGGGTTACTGTGAAACTGAGTTAAAGAAAAACAGACCACAGATTAGAAACAATGGGGTATTGATTGGGCTTGGAAGTAGAAAAGACAATGTGAGTATGATGCATTTATAATCTCAAAAAATATTTTGAGAAGTTGAAACAGGCCTATGGCCATGTGCTCCACAGACTAGAAACTTGTACTAGACTTTAAATGTGATTTCATGTATTATGGTGCATCACATGGAATCTGCCCAATCTACCTGCATAGAACCATGCACTCTTGAGAAATTTCCATACATCAGAAACTCCATTTCTCCCCTGGAACTAAACTTCACTGGATCACATCATTGTGATTAGTTGCACCACCAATTTACAAGCATTTTAATTATGTATTAGTGAAAAACGATCCACATCACCAGTTGTCAACAAGTTCCTGACCTATTTGCAACATTTCTAATAAACACCTGAAAATGGAATGCAAAATTCAGAACTAGAAACCAGACCTTCAGTTTTCCCTGCTCCCAATACTCTCATCAAATTATGCCTATAGAGGAAATTTAGGGAGAGACGTCCCCCAAGGTCAAAGAATTTACATGGGCCAAATGGGATTTTACAAGACAGTGAATCAGGTCGCACTCTCACCACAGTTACAGGGAGGACTCACTACACTGTCTGCCACACCTCATGATCTGTTCCTCCCAATCTGCAAACAGCATCCCCTAGCTCACCATTTTGAGGTTTTCCAGATCAATGAAGCTCTCTGCTCAGCTCCCTGCAGCAGCAACAGCACCACAGCAAACACAATTGTAGTCTCCTCTTCAAAACAAACTTGAAGCCTGGTGTTAGGAAGAGCCCAGCACCTCTTCTGACTGGCAGGTCTCATGGAGGGCCTGATTGGACAGTGAGGCTTGAGTGACAAGAGCACCTCCCATAGGGTTAGCCTGTGATTAAAGACACGCTACTGTGGATCCTGGCCAGGCCTCACACACAAGAAAAAATCCTTTTTGTACATCTGTAACAATATGCATTTCAATAGCACTCGCCCCAGGCTCAGATTGCAGACCCTGATGACTTCCTGGTCTCCATAGCAGCTTCCCCTTTTCCTCCAGGGGAAGTTCAAGAGTTTCTACACATCAAAGAGCCTCTCTGAGGATGCTGCAATCTAAGTCAGACCAACTCAAAATGAATTAGAAAAAGTTCATTTGGGAAACACAGCAAGGTGATGGAGCAGAGGGCTCCACATCTCCCCTGTCTTCATTACACTATTCTCCTCTACACTCCCTCGCTGGTCATCCACTCCTGGAAAAAAAAAATCACAGGAAAGAATCCTAACAGTGTCCAAAGGTTTCTAACAAGCCAGGATGAAGCCAGAGCTGGGTGGGCAGAAGAGAGTTGGGTCAGGAGTGCAGGTCACGCTGGGAAATGCAGTCCTGAGCGTATTCTCTGCAAGGAGCTGGGGAAACTTCTCTAGGAACCTCTGGCTCCCCTGGCCGACTTTGTAAGTGAATGAACCAGGGAATCAGTGAATCAGTGACTGAGCCAGCTGAGAGAACATGTGAACTGAATGCAAGCAGCAGCCAGGCAGCAGTCAGTGTTGCAGTTTAGGAAGGGCCAGCAGGCTAGCTGGAGAGCAGGGTGGGTGAGCATGGTGGTGGCTTGGGATTCATTAATGAGCTCCCCCGTGTGTGCATGCTCGCTTCCGCCCCAGTCTATGAAGGAATATACGAATGAACAAATGAGTGAATAAATTAATAAATGGATGAATGGATGGATCGTGTGCAGCCGTGCTGCAGCAGGTGGCAATGGGGTGAGCCAGGAGGGATGGAGCCAAGAGCTGCCAAGAAGCTGGATCCTGGATCTGAGTGTATTGTGGGGGTTCATGAGTTAAATAGCTGTTATTGTACATTATATAAAATAGAAATCAGGCACAAGGGAAATGTCTGGAGATCTACAAAGATGACACCAGGTAACAATCTAAGCAAGAAAGGAGTGCCTTAAGTGCCCTCCCCTGATAATAAGATTGATGACTGATTATATGCCAACGGATAGCCCTCACAGACAACCACAACTACTCACTGAATCCAGTTGCAGAGAAGAATGAGTGATGAGCAAATGGGTCCAGACCAGGCTGGTGAAACGCACAGACACAGACGGCCTGAACATTGGGGAAGTCTTGCTCCCCAGACTGATAGCTGGGATACCAAAATGAGACTGATCAAGAACCCAGGAACATGGGTTTCATTGAGGAAACCTCGGAAATCTACAGGACCTCCAGTAGCAGTTCAGTACTTATACCTAGCATAGGTGTAGACTTTGGGAGCACATTCCACATAGAGGGATACTCCCTGAGCCAAGACACACAGGGGTGGGCCTAGGAACCCTCACAAAGGAGACAATAGACTCTGATGTCAACCCTATGGATGGCCTCACCATTCAGGGGGAGCAGAGAGTGTATATGATAGATAGTGTTTTAGTTGGGGTAGTTGTAGGAGCAGAGGTGAGGGAGAGGAAAGTAGGATTGACATGCAAAATAATCTTGATTCTAATTCAAATAAAAGAAAAAGAAAAAAGACAACTCCTGCTCCCACTCTTAGGAGTCCTACAAAAAAAAGAAATAAAGAATGGCTATAATTGAATTCTGGGTTTTCTATTAATAACACGTGATGAACAATTTCAAAAGCCTATGTATAATATGATTTTATATAATGGAAATTTGTCAGGGTTTCTCAAATTTTCTCTCAAAAGGGTAATGAATCATGGTAGACCAAGTTTTTCTTTGTATAGCTGTGAAGAGACACCATGTAATATTTATTTTACTTTTTAAAACAGGTTTTCCCTGTGGCTTTGGAGGCTGTCCTGGAACTAGCTCTTGTAGACCAGGCTGGTCTCAAACTTACAAAGATCAACCTGCCTCTGCATCCTGAGTGCTATGATTAAAGGCATGTACCACTACACTCTGGCTATGGCTAATTTTTTAAAGGAAAAACATTTAAATGGTTGGCTTATATTTTCAGAGTTTTTATGAAGTAGCATCATGTTGCAACATGAGAGAATGCAGGCAGACGTGATGGTATAGAAGGAGCTGGGCATTGCACATCTTGTCCACTGGCAATTGGAAGTGATCTGGGACACCAATCATGGCTTTAGCATATATAAGGTCCACACCCCTCCAAGTGACACACTTGCTTCAGAAGTCCATTCCTACAGCAAGGAAACAACCTCATAATAGGGCCATTCCCTTTAGCTCATGGGGGGAAATTATTTTCAGACTACCACAGGGACTATGCATTAAGGTTCACAAGGAAGTATGGTATGTCCTTTTGTATGATTAAACAATGAACCAATCATACTGAGAAAGACTAAGTTTTTTTTTGAGACAGGCTTTCCCTGTGTAGCTTTGGAGTCTATCATTTCACTTGCTCTGGAGACCTTGCTGGCCTTGAATTCACAGAGATCTACCTGGCTCTGCCTCCCGGGTGCTGGGATTAAATGCATGCACCACCAACGCCCAGCCAAGAAAGACTAAATTTTAAACTTGTTTTCACACCATAATTTATTAGACTATGAAATTTTTGCTCTAAATCTTCTTCTCTAATGTAACACATATCTTGTTTTTTACTTTGAGCTCAAAGTATCTCTGAATTATACAGGTTGCTTTAATTTAGCAGTTTTTTTTTATCTAATATCTTCCAATGCTGTTGTTTCCTTTTCAGTAGCATTTGAAAAATATAGTTAATAACCTATTATTTAATGTATCTCTGGAAGTCTTAATTTTCCCTTTTACTTTACTGAGAATATCTTTTAAGGCACCTCATAAAGTGTTAATATAAGTAATCATTTTTTTCTCCCCTTGGTTTTTGAGGCAGGGTTTCTCTGTGGCTTCGGAGCCTCTCTTGGAAACAGTTCTTTTAGACCAGGATGGTCTCAAACACACAAAGACCCGCCTACCACTGCTTACTGATTGCTGGTTTTACAGGTTTGACCCACCACCACCTGGCATAAATGATATTTATTAAGAAAAAATCAGAAGCCAGATACGGGGTAAGAACATGAAAGAGGAAACAGTTGACCAGCCATCAGTGACTCCTGCCTCCTCCATTTCTAAATCTAAAACAGAGAAGGATCCTCCCTCAGCCCATCCTTACTAATTCCAGTCTCCAATCTCTCCACAGTTTTCCAAACCTCTATGTTAATTTTTGGTCAGTTAACTGGTAGCTCTGCTCTCTGCAGGATGCACGCGGCAGCCCGCGCTTCCCACACGCCGCCCCCGCTCCCGCGCTCCGCCCGCGCCTCTCGACTCCCCGCCGTTCTGCGCGGTGGTCGCATCGAGCTTGACTTTCTTGTCCCAGACACTCCAGGGGTCTCCATCGTGCCGAACAAACGGACTGCCGCAGCAGCTGAGCGAGCGCACTCGGGAGCGGAGGCGGGGCCGAGAGGCGGAGGCGCGGAGCAGAGAGCAGGGGCCGGGGCCGAGAGGCCGGAGGCGGGCCGAGCAGAGAGCAGGGGCGGGGCCGAGAGGCCGGAGGCGGGGCTTACCCGTGGGTCTCAGGGGCGGGGCTGATGTGCTCCCTGGAGAGTGCACACCTCTGCCAGAGCTCAGTGTCTCTGCAGAGTGGAGGGCACAGCGAGGTGGGAGTAGCCAGGTCTGATCCTTGTCGTCCAATCACCAAGGGCAACGCCTGAAACTCAGCCTTTACCCTGAGAAGGGGCGTGGCCTGAAGGTTAATGCGGAACCACCCCTCTGGATGCTGAGCATGCAAGTCATCAGGCTTGGTGGCAAGCACTCTACCCACTGAACCATCTCAACATCCCACATATCTTTCTTAGGGGACTTAACTATTTACTAGTGGTAGATTAAAGCAGTTCCATGACATTTATATGTATTTATTATGTGATTAAGTCAATGACCAGATGGTGGTGCTCAGAGCTTAGCTTTCCCTGTGGAGTAAGGAACAGGCAATCAAGAAGGGGTGTGGCATTCCTTGGAAGTGTCAGTGTAAAATCATAATTTAATGACATGACGTGTGTTTATATGCTCTTGTGCTCTTGTGTCTGTATGGGAGCCTATCTATATACCCTCTGAATATGAATGTAGTTTCTACCGTGTCTGATGAGAAGGCAAAGATACAAAGTAGCAATAAGCACATCTAGTGTCCAGATCATTGCTGCAGATATCTACCCCCACTGAGGCAAACAGGCTGCCTCCAAATCTGTGATGAGCTGCGCGTGGTGCATCTCACGTGACACAAAGTGAAGAAAAGTTTCTGAAAATGTTGGTGCCTCTCAGGATACAGCTGTCCATGGCAGGTTTGTTCTGGGGTCCTGAGGATTAAAATCCAAGGATGCTCAGTTCCCTTATATAAAACAATGTAGTGTCTCATGCAACATTCATGTTCAGCCCTTATATAAAAACAGTGTAGTGTGTCATGTAACTTAGGCATGTCACCTTTCAGGCGCCCTTACAGTGACACCTACTGCAGAGTCCACATCATGTAAATACTTGTACTGATGAGTGACTCTGGAGAAGGCAAAGCCTCTGCATGGTAGTGTTGGTGCTATTAAATAATCACTTTTGATATGTGCATAGTTGAGACTGGATTCCAGATCCAGACATAATGAGAAGCTACTGTGATTAACTGCATTAGTGGATCTTAAGACACTGCTGGGTGTAGTGGTGCACATAACTCCTGGGACAGAAAATCAAGAATCCAAAGCCAGGTTGGACTACATACACAGTGAGATCCTGTCCAGTAAGTAAATCCTAATTGATTCTGTCATACTACTAGGGAAGTGAATTAGTTGCCAACTTTGGTAGCTAAATTGACAATGAGTGCTAGAATGCAAACATCACCACTTTGTAACTAGTGTAGTCAGAATAGGACTGGTAACATGGCTCAGTGGGTAAAGGGGCTTGTGCCAAGCCTAACAAACTTAGTTCAATCTCCAGGACCACATGGTAGGAAAAAGCAAACTCAAACCTCCACACACATGATAGCACATGCCTCGTACACAAATAACACACACAAAGAACAATTAAATGTATTAAGAACAAAATATGGAGAGAATTTTTATGAGAATCTAGTTGTTTGCATGTTTTAAAGTGTTTCTCCCCAAACTATTTTAGTTGCAAATAAAAATTAGCTGCAGAGTAAAATTAATTATGCAGTGGATAAATCTGCATGGTCCATAAATTGGTTGGTCCTCCATCTTGAAGTCACCAGTCAGTGGCAAATGCTGGGAAGGCAGAGGCAGGAAGATCTCTTGAGTTTCAGGCCAGCCAGGACTACATCGTGAGACCCTGTCTCTAAGTAAATAAATAAAGTAAAAAGAGAATCAGCATCTACAGCAATGCATCAGGTAAAACAATTATTTTAATAGGTGCTTGAGAAAACATTTGAGAAGATTTTTAACATTTATTCTTAGATTCAAAGAGGAAACCTAACAAGTGTGCAACTCGTTGAAAACATCCTTAATGTGACCAAAGGTAGACAAGATGGAAATGACAGCCTATGGTGAAATGATAAACTTGGGTTCATATCACAGATGGGCATTTTCTTGAGCCTGGAGACCTCCGACATTTTCTGTCAATAAGATTAGAATTAAGGAGTGTGTATTTCATTAAATTTAAGGTGAATATTCCCTCAAAGTAGCAAAAAGCCGTATGGTAGAATTTCCTATTTAGGAAGTTAGGAGGGAAGTAAGGATTCTAGGGATGCATTTAAAGTCCCTCCAGATGTCTGACTAGTGGACTCAGTGTGGAATTAGGAATGATGATAAGCCAAGGTTACCTATCCATAAGTAGAAGCTGAGGACTTATCTTTGGAACCACAAGCAGGAAGCTAAGACATCCTGTAGACATTATTGTTAGACGTCATGACCAACTGGTAATATTCTTGGGATGGATTCCCCGAGTGAAGCTGGCAGGCCAGGAGCTCTTGGTTCCATATACTTTTGAGAAAGTTCTTATTAATTTATACCTCCCACTAGACATAGACATGAGTTGTTTCCCTTCACACCTGTCCATGTCATTCAATATACCCAGAAGATTGTACGACCAGTTTCCCTGACCTGTCACTATAATAAACCACCATCAACATGGCAACTTAAAGAAGTTTATTTAAGTACATGGTTCTGTCGTGGCAGGAAAGCATGGCAACAGGAGGCTTGGTGTCAGGGACTGAGGAGGGAAGAGGGCTCTTGGACTCCAATCTTGAACCACAAGCAGAAAACAAACAGAGTGAACTAGAAATGGCACAAGACTTTAAACTCTCAAAGTCACCTAGAGAGATACTTCCTCCCACTGGGCTATGCTTAAGAGAGAAAAATCGCATATACAGGCAGCATTTGTTCATTCAAGGGGTGGGTTAATACTGTGAAAACACTTCAAGTGGATAGTAATTCCTTCTAAATTTTTGTGACTTAAAACACCTTAGATTACAGTGTGATGTTTTGTGGAAGCTGTACAGCATGATGCCAATATTACTTGAAAGGGTAAATAAGAATAGTTAAGTTTTTAATGAATGAATAAAGAAAAAAATGTGCCATTAGGACTAAAATGACATTGCAAAACTACAAATAAATGACTGTGTAGACAAAACAGTGCAGTAAAATTGGACTCATCCTCTACTGACATAGAGGATAGGTTAGTAACAGCAGCAGGTCTGTGGCCTCCGCTAGTGGTCCTGAATGAACACCACACATGGAAGTGACTGGTGTGCATCTGTAAAAAGGCAAACAATTAAAAAGCTTTATGAAAATGTATTTGATCTGAAAGTTTTCTATCTCAACAAAAATCATAATTTCAACTAAAGGGTTTTAAACTTCTCTAGGTTGAAACATATACCTAAATCTATTCATATGTCTGTCTATGTATCTATCTACACATGTTTACACATATATAAAATGAATAAAATTGGAAGACAAGTGAACAACAGGAAAATACACAATAAATTATTTCCATCTATCTCTAAATGCACAACTCATAAAAAGAAAGATGATTAAGGGCCTACAACCCCAGTGTGGTAATAGGTGAGATGTCAAGGCAGTGATTTCACAGGAGATACCCAAGTGGCCACTAAACCAAGGGTATGTCCAGTCCCATGTTCAAATTAAAGCAATTCCCTTTGTAGCTGTGAACACTTTGCTTTTGTGTAAGCTCAGTGTCAGTGCTGGTGGGGGTCAGCTGATCATAGCACTCACAGTGCTGATGTAACACAAGCATTCTGGAAAGTCATTTGGCAAAGTGATTCAAAGGCCTTCGATCCAGCCATTTAACTTCCAGGAATGTCTCCTACAGATATTAGTAAAAACCATCTAGTGACATTTGTCATGACTGCAATAGTAGATAATTAGTGTCAACACTGGTCTACTGAGGGAGCCTGGTTAAACAGTTACAGCAGCACAGTCATACAGAAATGTGAGAGTTTGAAACAGAGCCTTTAATGATTGCCAAAGGGGACACAGTACTGCAGAATATTAATTAACAATCATTTTCCTCTGTCACTGAAGGAATGTCAATAGTTTCCACATCTTTATATTTCACATACTGTCTTAATTTTCTAAAATGAAAAGTCATCAATTTGGTATCAGGGAAAAGGTTTTTTTTCTTCTTAAAAAGTTTTCTTTATAATTTTGTTCTTAAATATATCTCTGTATATCACTAAACAAAATGGACTTTTGCCGCAGTGGGTAGACCTGGTACTGGAGTCTTAGCCCTGTGTGTCTGTAGAAATGCCACGTGGTGTTTCCTCAGACAGTCACACTAGCATTTTCTACTAAGCCTTTCCCGGGTCCCCTTCAGTGCTCAAAGTCACACTGGCTGCCAGCTTGCTAGCCTCTTCTTCCTTCCTCATGAGGCTTAGCCAGAGGGTCCATCTTCCTTTTTGAAGATTTGCTTTTGTTTATTTTGTGTTGATAGTGGGGCACAAAGCAGGCAGTGGACAAATTTGCAGAATTGGTTCCCTCCTTCTTCCAGCTTTAGTAGGAGGCAATCCAAGTCTCTGCCTCCTTCTCCCTGAGAAGGCGGGATATTGCCTGGTCTCCCAGCATTCTAAGTTATAAGAGTTTTCAATGATTGTTTTTAGTACTTATTTTGGTGAGCTCCTTTTTCACACAGTACCTTTTTTCTATTTAAAAGGTGTCTGCTTTTAACTAGACCTCATGTCTTACAGCTTCCAGCAGTAATTCTTCAACCCGGGTTTCAACTCCTCCCTGTTTATTGATCATCCCTTCTCTCTCTCTTAAGTTTTCTGAACAAAATTGTTTTGCTGAGCAAATAGCCTTGGCATAAATGCAGAAGACTTTAAGCACACAGGATACCCCAGGAAACTACAGGTTTTATATAGCTCTATTTTTACAGTGTCCATATACTTTCAACTCTGGTTAAGCAGGACATTAAATACCAAAGTGAAAATGTCAACCATTATTATTTTTGAGAGACTTGTTTGTTCCTAAACACACTGGTTATCACAAGCATAACATAGTTAGCTAGATGTCTGTCAGAATGGCTATGTGAGTGGCCAAATTTGACTCTGCCAGGGTGCCTTTCAGCCTATGAATGATATGGTCTGTCCTGTCACAGGCGTCCACCTGTACTATGTTGTAGGAGAAGTGTATGTCGAATGCCTGAGTGACAGCAGCATATTTGTGCAGAGTTGGAACTGCAACTACCATCATGGGTTTCATCCCACCACTGTCTGCAAGATCCCCAGTGGGTGTAGCGTGAAAATTTTCAACAACCAAGAGTTTGCTCAGATACTGGCACAGTCTGTGAAGCATGGTTTTGAGACCGTGTATGAACTCACCAAAATGTGCACTATTCGAATGAGTTTCGTGAAGGTGAGCAGTACCCGCCCATCTCATTTAGGCCTGACCCCTGCCTCACCCCTGCTATTTACAATATGTATATCTGTGCCTTCCTGGTATATATTCCTATCAGTGCCCAGCAAGAGTACCATTGTCCAAGAGGTTGTCATGGGAACTTAGAATATAGTCCTCTCCTCCCACCTCGCAGGTCCCAGAGATGGAACTCAGGTCTCCAGGCTTGGTGACAGGCACCTTTATCTCCCCCTGCCTCCCAGTCATCATGCCGTTTATTCCGGGTCAAGCTAAGGGTTTAATAGAGTCCAGGCTGGAGCATGTCTTATTCCAGAAGCAGGCAGCCTAGTCAGTCTGTGTGTCTCAGCAGTCCTTACGGCTCATATCAGCCTGGGGAGGGACAGCCTAGTGAATCTTGTCAGTTTCAGTAAAGCTTTTACGATGTTTGCTTCCTGGGTTTTAAGGACTTTGCCTAGAGGGTGGAGTGTTTCACCTCCCCTTAAAACATTCAGCAATTCTGGAGCTTCCCTATAAGACAGAAGGTTTTATCTTTGAAGATATTGCTACACAACATGTGTAAAAGGTGAGAGAAGAACCAACTTCACAGATTTATTCTCTGAGCTCCACATGCACACTGTGGTGTACATAAACACACATTCATGCAACAACAACAAAAAGCTGGGTGCAGTGCTGTGTGTAGTCCCAGCATGGGAGACAGATAGGATCCCTTAGGCTTGCTGGCCGCCAGTCTAGCCTGATTGGCAAAAGCCCAGGTGCAGCAAGAGAACTCATCTCAGAAAATACAGTGCAGTGTGATTGAAGAAGACAGCCAGTGTAGACCCCTGTACTCTCCAGGCATGGACACACAGATAAAGGGGCAAGGGATTGTTCAGTTAAAGGTGTAGGACTCTTACAGTGGTCCTGGGTTCAGTCCCAGCATCCAGCTGAAGTGGATCACGATAGCCTGTAACTCTACCTCCAGGATCCAACATCTTCTGAAATCCACAGATACCACACATTCATAGGGAAATCCATACTCAAACACGTACATATTTGCACAATTTTTAAGTAAAATATTAAAAAAATAAAGCCAGTTTGATAATACATGCCTTTTATTCCAGTGCTCAGAAATCAGACAGGTAAGCTCTGAGTTTGAGGCCAGTTGGGTCTACATAGGGAGTTTAGGCCAGCCAGGGATACCCATTAAGAGTATGTCTTAAAAGTGTAAGTATGTAAGTAAAGTGTTAACATAACATTAATGTAGTGTGAAACAAATATTTACAATATTTTCTTTTTGTTTTGTTTTTTTTTTTTTGAGACACGGTTTCTCTGTGGCTTCGAAAGCTGTCCTGGAACTAGCTCTTGTAGACCACACTGGTCTCGAACTCACAGAGATCCCCCTGCCTCTGCTTCCCAAGTGCTGGGATCTAAGCCGTGCACCACCACCTCCTGGCTAAAATATCTTTATTCAAACAACTACTGAATGTATTTTAAATTTGTAATTACCCAAGACTAATCATTTTTATTTATTTATTTGAAACAAGGTATCATTCTGTACCCCTGACTGGCCTGGAACTCACAGAGATCTGCCTGCTCCTGCTTCCCGAATGCTGGGATTAAAGGCGTGTGCCACTACACCAGACTAAATAGGTGATCCTGGGGTCCTTGGGTAGACTTTTGGTGGACAACGTCCATCCCCAAAAATTACCCCTGCTTTCGTGGTATGTTTGTTTTCTTGTGGGACATAGCCATGAGTCCAAACATAATTATGTGAACTGATAATATGATTTTTTTACTTGGTATAATGAATCAATGAGATAGAGAGTTAAATGACACCAGTGTGCTTTCTTTTTCCTAGGGTTGGGGAGCCAAGTACCACAGGCAGGATGTTACTAGCACCCCCTGCCTGATTGAGATATATCTGCATGGCCCTCTCCAGTGGCTGGATAAAGTTCTTACCCAGATGGGTTCGCCCCACAATCCTATTTCCTCAGTGTCTTAAAGGGCCTCTGGCTTCTGTCTCTTGCAAATGTTGAACTTTGCATGTACTTGAAGGATGGATATGTCAGATGGGTGAAAACCTGACAAGGGAGCCTTGATAATACTTGACCTCTGTGACCAACTGTTGGATTGAGAAATTAACAAACATTGGTAACATGATGTTGATATCAAGAATCTGTTTAGTTTACATTGTGACATTCTGTTGTGTGATCAACTAAAATGTTGACTTTTAGCAGGACTTTTGTGTATAGTTTTAAGGGAGATGGCCAGGGCAGGGACAAATTATCTATTAGAAGAAGTACAATCCTGTGCAGTCCTTTTGTTGGGAGTGTTTGGCAGAGTGTTATGCTAATAGTCTTTGAAGTGTGCACTTCATCAGGTTCTGAGCCCACACTGAATCATCTTTTGATGGGTTTTCATAATGTTTTAAAACTATTTGTTTAGTTTGTTTGTTTTTAAAGGCGAATCTTTATGACATACACAGTATTCTTTCTAAAACTGTATGTTGGCTGTAGTGCTGTCTGAATGACGTCAGGCTTTTGCTCCTTGCTAAATATGTGTATACAGAATAATTGGAGGTCAGGAATAGTCTAAATGGCTAGTGGATCTAGAAGGTATTTGTCGGTGGGGTGGGGGAAAGGAAATGAAAACTGCAAATGTAGACTATGCCTTAAAGTTCAGTTTGTTGTCTTAAATGAGCAAGATGGTGTCTGAATTTGCTGTGTTTCAGTTTGTTTAGAGTTTTAGCTGACTTTTTTCCTTTCTTTTATCTCATCTGCTCTACACTGCAGGAAAGCAGCTGGTTAATTCCTGTAACTGTGCAAATCAACTGTGCAAATCAACTGGCTTCATGTTTCAGTGCCTGGTATATGAAAGGCTTGAATTTAATGAGCAGTTTTTATGGAGTTTACAATACAGACATAGGCTTTAAATTCCAAATGAATTGTTTGACAAACCTGGTAACTGTGTTCATTAGTCACAGGTTTAAAGAAGTTCCCTATTGGAATCCATTTCAAACATTTTTATTTTGTTTTGTTTTTTTATACTGTTTGGTTTTGTCTTCTATTGTTAATTTTTTCTATTCTCTGCTCTTATATATTGAGTACCTTTATTCCAACACTAGCAGGTTTTCTCTACTGGAAAATTTTAAATAAACCTGCCATTATTGAATCCTTTGATTAAAAATGTGTCATTTTCTTTCTTTGCTTCTTAAAATTTGGGATCGGTAAGATGTGGTCTTTTGAGTGATCTCGCCAGATACAAAAAAGTTCAGTTAGTAAAGTGAGGACACGGGACCTGGCTTGCTAAAAGAGCAGAGTAATCAAAAGTCAGGAGAAAGGAAACAGAGGGTTTGGGGGTGTGAGTATATGTGCCAGCAGGGGCCAGAGACATCAGATATCCCTGGAGCTGGAGAATAACAGTTGTGAGCCACCTGATCTGAGTTCTGGGACCTGAACTCCAGTTCTTGAAAGAGCAGTATGCGTGCTCTTAAGCACTGAGCCAGCCTTCCACCTCCAGCTGGCATAGTTTTACACATGGAAAGCTTGCAGGCTCCTTTTGTTATGTTTTACGTGCTAAAATTATGATGAGGTGGTTCTGGCAATATCCAGCTCAACAGTACTCTAATCTTAGGCTCCTTATTGGCAAAAAAGAGACCTGCACGAGTGACTAAGCCATAGATCTTAAGATGGAGAGTGCATCCAGATGTGTCCCATGCAGCCTTGGAGTCTTCAAAGGGAACAGATGAAAAGAGTTGGTGTCAGAATAGGACATGCGATAACAGAAGCAGAGACATGGGAAAGAAGCAAGATAGAAAGGAGCTAGGCTGTTGACTTGGAAACTGGAGGATGGGGCAACAAGTGAAGAGATGCAAGAGACCCCCAGAATCTGAAATAAAGCAAAAGCCTGGGTAGTGGCTGAGATGAGAAGAAGGCTCTCTGCTTAGCTTCCCATGCCTCTGGGGTGACACCAGTCTTTTCCAGTCCTATGCCCACAGCTGTGTTCCTCACTTCTAAGGTTGTTTGTGTTGCTCCCTACCAGCTGTAGTATGGGCAGCATTTGTCATCCTGCTTATATATTCTAGAAACTGATGAAGTCTTTATTGTTTTTAAATGATTGCTATGTGGGGGAAGTTGTTATTTTAAATCATGATATTAATGGGATCCTCACTTTCTATACAGATTATTCACGTCCCTTGGCCTACTGTCTTGTAGGAAAGCTCCCATGAACTTCAATGCTCCAGACACCAGGTGATGATGTGTGTGTCAGGAAATCCACAAAGCCCAACGTGGCTGTGCCTTGAAGGACAGGGCATGCTGCCACAGGCAAAGTGTGAAGCCCTTATCATCAGATACAGAATTATTCTTAGTTCCGTTTAGGGCTGGGTGTGTCTCAGTAATGAGAACATGATCTCAGCAATTCTAAGGACCCTGCTTCAAACTCGGAAGCAAAGAGAGAAAGAGACACCCACACAGAGGGAATGTGAAGTCTCTATTCAGCTATTCAGAAGCACCCCCGGCACAAGGGTGTACCCTACAGACAGCACAGGATGTTACCCACATTTCCAAAACGATGGGAAAAAGACATTAATGAAGCATGGATTTTTTCAATTGTTCATAACAGTGATTATCATTCACTCAATGCCCAGTTAAATATCTGCTCCACACAGTTAAATGACTACTGCCTGGTGCTAAAGGCGCAGTGGTGAGTGAGAGTGAGTCAGATTTCAGGGCCCCCCTCCTGCAATCACACAAACCTCTGGAAAATAGCATCGCTGGTCAGTGCTTTGCAGGAGCCTGGGGAGAGGGGGTGCTGGACCGGACTCAAGGGGAGAAGAATGTACCTGTGTGACTGGACTTAAGAAGAGCCTTGCTGTGCATTTTATGTGTGTGCACATACCATTATTGCACAGACAGGCCTGACAGGAGTAATCAGATTCTGGGGGAGAGGCACTGTGCTTTATTTTGTTTGTTTTTTTTTTTCTGTGAAATAAAGAACCTGGGTGAATGAATGATCTGTTAGGTGATTTCCATATTTAAAGCTACCTCTTGAAATATATGTGTTCATTAAAAGTCAAATTTGCATTACATGTATATGTCCATGTACACATACACACATGCACTTTCTGTTCTGAAATAGTTGCTTCAAAAAATTTGATCATTATTTAATCAAATGTATGAGCATTTCCTTATATACACGTGGGAAGAGAGAGGACAGTTAAGCATGTACATATAATATAAAAATAATTTCCCTTTTCACTTAAAATGACCTGACATGAGAAAACACATATTTAATTCTTTCTAGGAGTTATGTTGACTAAAGAAAGGCATTTTGATTAGTTTTTAGGCATGATGTATTCCCAGAGGACTCTGGTTCCTGGGTTTATTTTATACTGAAAATCTGTGAAATGTTAGGATAACAGTATTAACCCTTGCTGTGGAACCATCGTCTATGCCAGCAGATAGCTGAGTCTGTTTGTGCATGCTGCTCTCTGGCTGCCCTTGGCCACCACTAAGTCTGAATATCGGGTAAAAGCCTGGAAATTTGGATGAACGACAAGATGCGTGGTCCACTTTCTGAGAGAATGACTCTCACCTTTATTGTGGAGCAGCCTAAAATACAAACTTACAAAAACCCCAGGTGAAAGGGTTCACAACAGGATATTGATGTTAGTAGGATGAGGTCAGATAAAGAGGGGGTACCTGTGGTTATGATGGAAAACAACTCAGAGACCCTGTGGTGTCTGGGTTCCAACATCTCCCCCTTCTTTATATATAACAAAACAGCTCTCAAGGAATAACTATAATATTTCAACCATTCTATCTTAGTGCGTTACTATAACTATCTTTACCTCGATCAAAGACCATAGAAAGATAATATATAAACTCAAGAACTGACGGACACATTTGCTTCCTAGACAGTCACCAAAGTTTCTTAGTAAAGTAGGTGCATCCATTTTTAGCCTACTGACCACAATGTGTCTGGCAGACTTCTCAGCAAAGCAGGAAATTCTAAACTCTCCAGCTACATTGGCAGATTGTCCATCACCTTTTTTCTGTGTCCTGTAGAATATATGGCAGACTCTTGCATGAAGCAGGAACCTTTCATGACTGTCCATCTTGTTGAAGCAGTCAATTTCCTATGGGCACTGCATGTCCAGTGTATAACACAACAGGCAAACAATTCAGGCATGAGCAGCTTCTTGCCAAAATGGCTAGTCTTGCCACATCAAAGGCAAACTTTATTTCTTTGATGCCCATCTTACTCTCAGATGTAACTGCTGTGCCAGAAGTTGTGTCTCACTGTCAAGAAAAACCCTAAACCATATAAATGCCAGATATTCCCTAGGTCTTAGAATGGTTTGAAGAATATCTATATATCTAGAAAACCTAACTAATATAAAAAATTAGGATCCATCCCAATACAAAGTATCATTTCTATATAATATTCCTCCTTTTTTTCTTTTAAAAGTGATTGCCTGTGACCACTACCATTTCTAACTGAACAAATTTTAAGGAAAACAAATATTCGGATCACCTGGGCCACTGCTTCAGGGGGTCCAGCCCCATGAAACCATACCAGTCTGGAAGGAATCAACAGCTTTTTACCCTCCACGGAAAAAAAGCAGAAATTTCCCTCCAGGGAAACCCCATACATACAGAACATACATACGTCTTTTGAACAAAACTAACAAAGGAGAAGAGGTGTCAGGGGTTGGCCATCATTACCATAGCTTGGCATCTTTGGAGGATCTTCAGGACTGTTGCATCTTTGACGATTCCTTTATGGACTTTTGTAGGGCCTGGTTCTTTTCTTCATCTATTTGGACATATTCTCCTTTCTCATCTGATATGATCGATGATGTGGATGGCTTGTGTTGAGGGCTTGGGGAGGGTTTCTGGAAGTCTGGGTCTATGGAATTCACATTAACAGTACTCTTTTTTGGAGCTGGGTTGTTACAGCCACTGGGTACAGTGGATGAAGACATTGGGTTCTGCATAGGGACATAGCTCTCCTCATAGTCTCCAGAATCAGTAATGGAGATGGAACGGCAGTACTGGGAGGAGCTGCGATTGAAAGTGTTGTTGACCGTGGACCAAGGCTTGGTGACAGGTGACTTGAAAGGGAGCTCATTGATAACAGTGTCGTTTCTCAGGTCAAGGGGTTCTGGCTTTGCTTTTCGGCCAGACTTGAGGTGGCGATAGACAGGGGGTGGCTGGATCTCGCTTCCTCGGCTGGCAATGTGAAGGGGCATTGTGCTCATGGAGATGTCAGAACCTGGGTTTATAGACACATAGTTGTCATCAGAGCTGGCATTTTTTGGTAGACCCACGATAGTCTTTTTTGGAGATTTATCACAGCAGCAGGCGGTTTCTCCATCTCGTGTTGGGTACTTGTAGTCACTGTCTGGCAGTCTTTGTTGGGGGCTGCTCCCCCGAGGTGTCTTGGGGGGCAGTGGTGGGGGAGCTATGGCTGAGTCCACTGGGAGGTCTCCAAATTCACCACACGGGGTGTTTCTGGGTTCCTTGAAGGTGTACATATCCTCACTATCTGAAGCAGACACTGAGAAGCCGGCCTTGGTGTGACTGGGTGAAGCCAGGCTACAAGGGATGTCAAAGCCACTGTATTGGCTTGGCTTGGGAAGTCTATAGAAGTCATGGACCTGACTGCTGACTCTGTGGATACTGTGTCTATTGCCCTGGGCAAGTTTTTGTGCAGCTGTATCACTCTCTTGTACGTTGCTTTGAGAGAAGCTGGCATTGTCTGATTGAACCATGATAGTGTTTTTTGGAGATTTATCATGCCAGCTGGCAGTTCCTCCACCTCTTGTTGGGTACTTGTAGTCACTGTCTGGGTCTTTGTTGAAGGCTGCTCCCCTGTGGTGTCCTGGGGTGTAGTGGTGGGGGAGCTGTGGCTGAGTCCATGGGGAGGTCTCCAAATTCACTACACGGGGTGTTTCTGGGTGCCTTGAAGGTGTACACATCCTTACTGTCTGCCGCAGACACTGTGAAACTGCCCTTGGTGTGACTGTGTGAAGCCAGGCTACCAGGGGGGACAAAAGCACTGTATTGGCTTGGCTTTGGAAGGCTAGAGAAGTCATGGACCTGACTGCTGACTCTGTTGATACAGTGTCTATTGCCCTGGGCAAGTTTTTGTGCAGCTATATCACTCTCCTGCCGGGTGCTCTGAGAGAAGCTGACATTCCTTGCATTTTCTCTCCTTCGACTTATGCATTGGTGCAAGTGTTGATGCTCCTGAGGTGCACTGGTAGACGAGGCAGGCTGGGTGTGGCTTGTTAGACGTGGCTGGCTAGACTGTGAACAGGCTGAGGACCTTCTTGCTTGGAGCAGGGGCTGACTGGAGCTGCTGAATTCAGCTCGTGTAGAGCTGAGCCTATGACTGACTGAAGGAAGGTTTCTCAGTGTATCAGTGCTCTCTTTAGTCTGACTGAAGCCACAGATCTGGCAGATGCTCTGGACCCACCTATTCCTATCATCCTCTGTCTCAGCCACCAGGTAGAAGATGCGCTCATTGGTCTTGATATCAAACATAAAACTCTTTTCAAGCACTTTTTTGCTAAAGGTCACACGTATACCCAACTGTGTGCAGAAGTTTAGGTTGATGATCTGCAGGGGTTTCTTGGAGTGTTCATTCTTATAGTATTCTTAGAACACCTGGGGCACCACTCATTTGACCACTCCGCACGATAAACCAGTGTTTCTTCCAAGCATAATGCCCCAACTTTTTCTCAGGAGGTGATTTCTCCAGCCAGCCTTTGCACAGCACATCATTGTCAGCTGATTGGAGCCCACAGCGGGCTTGAGTGGACAAGGACTCGGGATGCTGGGGCTGCTGGCTGCTGTTGTGCAGCTCACAGGGGAGTGATTCCTCAGTGGAGGGTTTCCTGTGTTTCTTTAATAATTTTCTTAGCATTATTACTTAATCCCAAGTTAAATGAAATCTCACCAGTACCTTGTCTCTTTAAACATTATCTGTGTGATTGACTGTGATCTCTCTTCCAATCCAACTCTCTTAGGAGTTTAGGTAATGCTTTTCCAGTGCTTTTACAATCCAAATGTCTTAGGAGTTGAGGCACCCCTTTTCCAGTGCCTTTACAGCCAAACTATCTTTGGAGTTGAGACACCACCTTTTCCAGTACTTTTACAATCCAACTCTCTTAGGAGTTGAGGTACCTATTTTCTAGCACCTTTTTTCAATCCACCCTCACAACTCCTTACTTTCTTACCAGCCTTCTGACAGTGATCTCTCAGGGTCCCCTTTCTTTCTTGCTCTCTGTGGGACCTCACTTTGTGGCTCCTCTTGGCCACCACTAAGTCCGAGTATCGGGCTAAAGTCTGCAGATTTGGATGAACCAAAATTGCCTGGTTCACTTTCTGAGAGACAGTCCCTCACTTTTATTGTGGAACAGCCTGTATACAAACTTACAAAAATACCAGGTCAAAGGGTTCACATCAGCATCCTATTGGTAAAGATCAGAAAAACAGGAGGTTCCTGTGGTTATGCTGGAAAACAACCCTTAGAGACCCCTTGGGGGCTGGATCCAAACATCCAAAGAGTCATTAGATGGCTGAAGCATTTCAGCAGGAACCAGGTGCACACAACCCTCAGGAACCCAAATTGGGGCCTTGACATCCTGTGTGAAAACACAAACAGAACCCAGAACACAAAAACTGGATCTGGCCCTTTCCAAAGGCCTGAGATAAGGTCTCTGCAATTAACCAAATGTCTTTTCTGTGCAGTGGACCGCCAATGATGGTCTGCTAAGGAGTTAACAGAATCATCCACAAATTTAAAAATTTTAAGATAAAATAAGTGATAGAGTTAGGGGAGCCAAGGTGACCCTCAAGGTCCCCCTTCTTTACTTTAACTAAATAGGCTTTTAAAGTGTGGTGGGCATGTTCCACAATAGCCTGTCCTTGGGGCTTGTAAGGAATACCAGTTTTGGGGGTAATTTCAAAATCTTGGCAAAACTGATTGATATATCTGCTGACATAAGCAGGGCCATTATCAGTCTTAGTTTGTTTTGGGACCCATATGTAAGCAAAAGGCTGCAGACAGTGGCTTTTAACATCTTTTACCTTTTAACCAGAATGGGCAGAGGCAAATATTAGTCTGGAAAAAGTATCTACAGAAACATAAACATATTGCAATTTTCCAAAGGATGGCACATACGTTACATCCATCTGCCACAGGTGATTGGCCAACAGTCCTCAGGGATTAACTGCCAAGTGAGGCACTGGAAGAAATTCCACACAAAGAGGGCAATTTTTAACTATTTGAACAACTTGTTCCTTGGTTATCCCATTATTAAATCGTAAGGACCCTGTTCTGAGAGGAAAGCGCTTATGTAAATATTGTGCTCTAGTGAGCTCTTGTGAAACTGCAATGATATGAGCGTAGCTGTTGGCTGTGTGATTTCTTTCACTGAGAGGTCCTGGCAAATGTTTATCGGCCCTAAGATGTCCCACAAATACAGGTTTGCTCCATTGCCATAGCAGACCCTGTATCTGTAACAAACTCTCTTGTCCTCTGGAGACAGTGGCAACATAGACAGGTATCTCCAAGGGTTGGACAATTTGAGCTACCTATTGAGTATCAGCATAGATGTTTAGTGCTTCCCTGAGGAAGAGTTGTAGAGCCATGGACAAGGCTAAAAGTTTGGCCATTTGGGCAGAAGATGCAGCAATTTGGCTGTCTTAATGATAGGATACGTTACAACTACAGGTCTCCCTTTTGAAGAACCATCTGAGAAAACCATTCACCCCTTGGAAATAGGCTGAGAGACTATAATCTTTCTGAGAGACTAGGGAAAATCAAAGGATGTATCTTAAAAAGGGAATCCAAATTATTGGATGGGTAATTATTATCAAAATCACCCTGGGTAGCAGAGAGAAAAATAGCCCAATCATTACTGTTATTTTGTAGCCACTCTATTTGTTGATGGAATAAAAGTGTAACAACCTGATCTGGCTCCTTACCAAAAGTCTGCAAAGCAATCTTTTGCGCTTAAAATAGGACTTCAATTCTAGCTTGGTGACAGGATACCACTGACTTAGATGGGGAGGCCTGAGAATGAA